>NC_087173.1:2647985-2655485 GCF_035594125.1 Scylla paramamosain
TAACAGTCTCTATCAAGTATTCTTAATTTTTTTTTCGTTAATTCGTACTTTGGATGCCATTTTTTTAAAGTACATATCTTACTTATTTTCTTTCTTACTTATTTACTTTTTATTTTTTCCTCTTATGACTTACAATGTACCCGCTGTATGACGTGACCATGTAAACAAAAACAATACGGTAAATAATATCGCAATCTTATGCAAAGTGAATCATACGGTACCCGACATCTCTTGTGACTCCAAAAAAAAAAAAAAAATAGAAAATAAATAAAAGATAAAAATTCCAGTTAGTGTAATCAGTGCTTATTACTAGCAATCGTTAGGTGTGTATTACACCAAATGGTCAGGTTATTAATTAACATATTGGGTTTAATTCTGGAGGACGGCACACACACACACGCGAGCACACACACACACACACACACACACACACACACACACACACACACACACACACACACACACAAACTCAATTAATCTGGGAGGATGTTTTGCACGGTAGAATGGAAGAAAATAGGCGGTTTTTACAGAGAGAGAGAGAGAGAGAGAGAGAGAGAGAGAGAGAGAGAGAGAGAGAGAGAGAGAGAGAGAGAGAGAGAGAGAGAGAGAGAGAATTTCCTAGGTATATTTAACCCTTCTAAATCAATACAGGTGGAAATTAATTAGTACACCTGTCATAGCCTGTCGTAACTCAGGTGTCACTAATAACAGTCCCTCTCTAACACACACACACACACACACACACACACACACACACACCAATACATTTTTCATACCACTCGCAAGCTTACTTTATTTTACTCGTGTTTCCGCCATAATCCCTTTCATGGACCAGGTTAAGCTTCTTTCCCGCGAGCTGAAGCCTTTATATCACAAGTACCTAACAAGAGGGAGAGGGAGAGCGAGAGGGAGAGGGAGAGGGAGAGGAAGAGGAAGAGCGAGAGGGAGAGGTAGGCCACACCAGTACTTGTATCTTTAATTATCACAACCCTCGCTTCACTTGTACAGCGGGACTTTAAAAAAAAATAAAAATAATAATAAATAATAATAATAATAAAAATCGAGAGAATACGCTTTAGTAAAAACCTTTCCAATTAATACTTTTCAATACGCAACACATTTCAATCTATTTCCTCACGTATAGTGTTATGCAAACGATTAATTTCAAAAGCAACAGTTGCGTAATTTACCTTCCGATCCGAAATGTCATATTAAATTGTTTACCGAGAATACCCGAGCGTTTATTCTAAAAGTGTCCGCCAACTGAAAGTGAAAAAAAAAAAAGTTTCAAATAAAAGAAAGACGCACAGTAATGGTGTGCGGAGGAACCATGGAGGAGGAAGGAAGGGGAAAAAATTGTAATGGATTAAGGCAGACATGGCAAGGGCAGGAGGAGGAGGAGGAGGAGGAGGAGGAGGAGGAGGAGGAGGAGGAGGAGGAGGAGGAGGAGGAGGAGGAGGAAGAGAAGGAGGATGAGAAGCTGGAGGAGGAAGAGGAGGAGGACGAGAAGCTGGAAGAGGAAGAGAAGGAGGATGAGAAGCTGGAGGAGGAAGAGCAGGAGGATGAGAAGCTGGAAGAGGAAGAGAAGGAGGATGAGAAGCTGGAGGAGGAAGAGCAGGAGGATGAGAAGCTGGAAGAGGAACAGGAGGAGGACGAGAAGCTGTAAGGGGAAGAGGAGGAGGACGAGAAGCTGGAAGAGGAAGAGGAAGACGAGAAGCTGCAAGAGGAAGAGGAGGAGGAGAAGCTGGAAGAGGAAGAGGAGAAGAAGCTGGAAGAGGAGGAGGAGAAGAAGCTGGAAGAGGAAGAGGAAGAGGACGGGAAGCTGAAAGAGGAAGAGGAAGAGGCAGAGGAGGAGGAGGAAAAGCTGGAAGAAGAAGAGGAGGAGAAGCTGGAAGAGGAAAATTCATAAATAAAAAATAAAAAAAAATATGCATGGCTATACAATTCTTGCACATTCTCTCTCTCTCTCTCTCTCTCTCTCTCTCTCTCTCTCTCTCTCTCTCTCTCTCTCTCTCTCTCTCTCTCTCTCTCTCTCTCTCTTTCTCTCTTCCACCCCCACCTCTCTCCCCAGCACGCACTCTTATCATCCACTACACGTGAGGGAATGCAAGCCGTTAGTCATCCACATTATTCGTATACATATTCCTCAATTTGAACCCTCAAGCTCCATTAAGACGTGACACCTGATAACCCACCTGTCAGGATACACTGCGCAGGTGAGACGAGGGATTGCACGCAGATGGCGGGGTGACGTGTGTTCTTCCCGCCTTCCAGGATAAAGAGACGAGAGACGAGGGCCAACAACTGTGATCTTGTCCTGTAATCAAGAGGCAGCAGTGTGGCAGTGTGTCTTTCATGAGAGTATCACGAAAGGGGTGCGGTGGTGGGGGAGGGAGAGGAAGTGGTGTCTGTCTGTCTGTCTGTCTGTGTGCTTGTTTCTGTGTCTGTGTCTCTGTCTCTATCTATCTCTTTCTCTCGCTCTCCCTCTCACTGATTACACAAGGAACGGAATGCAAAACTTCTGTGTGAGAGAGAGAGAGAGAGAGAGAGAGAGAGAGAGAGAGAGAGAGAGAGAGAGAGAGAGAGAGAGAGAGAGAGAGAGAGAGAGAGAGAGAGAGAGAGAGAGCCCTGAGGAAGCCAAGGGAGAGGGGGTAGGGAATCTGGCTTGCCTCACACCTTCCCTCTCAGAAGAAGGTTGTAGGATGCAGCTCGTTAAGCCTGAAGAGACTCAGAAGGGGCTCTCTCTCTCTCTCTCTCTCTCTCTCTCTCTCTCTCTCTCTCTCTCTCTCTCTCTCTCTCTCTCTCTCTCTCTCTCTCTCTCTCTGCGTAAGTCTCTGTATAATAAATCTTTTAATCAATTTTCTTTTTTATTTTGATCTGATGCAAGTGTTGTGAAAATTCCCGTCTCTTGGTGCCTTAAAAAAAGCCAGGTTAATGATATCGAAACTCGTTACCATGATTAGAAAAAAGAGGGGAGGGATTCACTTCAATTAGAAACACTCCGTCATAAAACCTTTCTGCCTGTTTGTGATAACGTTCATCGTATTAATTGGTAAAAAGAAAAAAATAATAAAATAAATAAATAAAAAATAAAATAATGAAAAAAATAAATCTGACTTTTTTTTCCTACCTTTTAATAGGAATGTGGTTGGGGGAAAAATACCTAACGTGTCCCAACCATGCCCACATTTTCCCTATTAGAAATGAATGTTGTTGAGGAATTTAAGTGACGTGTCCTGACTGAGTCCACTTTTTTTGTATTTCCTTTGAATAAAAAAACACGTAGAGTCCTAAACATGTCCACATTTCCTGTATATATATTCCATCCAGAAAATAAACTTATAGAGAAGAAAAAATACATACCCTAACCATCCCCCTTTGGTAATTTTAAGAACTCAATTGAAACCTACTCTTTAATCCTCTAACTCTCTTCTTACTTCCCTGAATCAAAGCACCAGCGAGAGAGAGGGAGAGAGAGAGGAAGAGAGAGAGAGAGAGGGAGGGAGGGAAGCACAAGCAGAAGTACATACAAGAACACAGGGACACGGGGCACCTGAATCTCCCCTCACCGAATCAAACACCAAGTAATTAGCCACGGATTCCTCTTGGCAATTTAAGGACACTTTTTCCCCCTCGGCCGCTAGGGGATCGAGGCGCCGGCTGCTGGGACCATGGAACCTTTAATGACGCAAGAACGACAAGCAAATTAGCTCATTTAGATACAGGTGATTAGGTAGGAAGGTGACGCGGGCCCAATCTCTACCTCGATCCTTCCAAAGTCCTGCCGGCAACGGGAATCCTTAATATCCGTCCTTCGCCAATCCTCCAGGACCTCGACCCCTAATCCTGCCAGGTCGCGTTGATCTTTAGGGCCGGGGGTGGTGGTGGTGGTGGTGGTGGTGTTAGTAGTGGTAGTAGTACAGGAAAACATCAATACTCTTACTTGTCTTACTCCTCGTCTTACTCTCATTCTTCTCACTGCCTTTATTTTACTGAATTTCTCCTTTATTCTCGTCCTTCTCTTCGCCTTACTCCGTCACTCACACCCTTTACTTTACAGCACTTCTCCATTTTCTTGCTGCGCCACATGATCCCACTGTCACTGCGCTAAAAATACGAGTATCACTAAATCATTACTTCGCTGTCCCGCTCCTCGCTTCACTCTGTCCCCATTGATTACTCTTGGTCTCCGGTAAAAGTTATGAGCGAATGGTATGTTTTTTCACCTCATCTTCCAGTTAGCGCAGTGCAACCGTTCCCAATAGTTCCCAGTGTTATGAGTGTTACTTCTGTCCACCTTCCATTAGATCGGTGGCGTAATATTTCGTGTTGCTTTCCCTTTACGAGTACGTAGCAATGTTCATGGGTTATTTGCATTTTCTTTAAGGTTCTGTTATCTGTTTTAGTCCACGTTCCATTATTTCAGTGGTATAATATCTATTCTTGTTTATTCTTTACGGTCACGCAGCAATGTTCAGGAAGTATTTATGTTTTCGTTACAGTTTCTCGAAGGTTCAGCTGTTCTTTGTCAGTTCCCAGCTGATGCGTTGAAAGTCGAAGAATCCTCACTATAAATACACGCACGTAATTGTATTCTGCAATTTGATCCTTGACTCAAATTCCTATCCCCGCTTGATACACTATTTCTTCATCAAATCCTGGTAATTACGACCGGAACTTTAACTGTCTTTGCTTCGTTTTAGGTTAGTTTGGTTAGTGTTTGTCAGTTTCATTAAATCTTTACAAATTCTTACATTGTTACCTCCCGAAAACAGAATTTTTACTTGTACTATTATTTCACACTTCATTCCCACCTTATTACTTTACCGAGTCTTATCAA
Organism: Scylla paramamosain; assembly: GCF_035594125.1. NCBI lineage: Eukaryota > Metazoa > Arthropoda > Malacostraca > Decapoda > Portunidae > Scylla > Scylla paramamosain. The sequence goes on from NC_087173.1 coordinate 2,652,826, forward strand.
TTCCCTTTATGGTTAGTTTAGTTAATTTTTGTTAGTTCAATTTGCTCTTTATAAATTCTAACTCTAAAAATCGGTACTTTACATCGCTACATCTCGAAAATTGAGGTTCTACATCGAACTTCCACTTATGCTATTCATATTTCACGCTCCATTTCACTGTAGTGCCAGTTACATTAGATCTTCATGAAGTTTCAGTCTAAAAATCAATATTTCACATCACTATCATAAACAAACTGAACCTCTATGTTAAACTCTCACTTATACTACTAATATTTAACATTCTATTCCACTCTATTGGCAGTTCAATCTAAATTCCATTCTTTTGGCAAGTTTCAGTCTAAAAATCATAGTTTCTCACCACTGTATCCGAAAAATTGAACCTCTACGTTAAACTCTCACTTATACTAATAATATTTAACACGCCATCCACTATATTGGCAGTTTTATTTGGTCTTTATGAAGTTAGAGCCTTAAAATCGATACATCACACCACTGTCTTCCAAATATTCTACCCATATTTTACTCTCTACTCCATTCCATTTCCTTAACGAGTACAAGCAATTACACGCAGCACAATTAGATTACTCACACAACCTTCCAACCATTCCCATCACCCAGCTACCCTGCAACGGCCCTGTAAACACTCCCCAGCACTCCACAGCTCCCTCAGCACTCCAGGCGCACTTTCAGCACTACACTCGGCCCCCCCTTTCCGCCAAGCAAACAAACAGCGCGTTGAAAAATTCGTGGGTGGCTTCCGGTTGGCTGTATCGCCCCCATCCCTCACTCTATTCACGCCACTCGTCCTTCCCACTCACATCCGACACTCCGGTACACTCCCAGCATGTGAGGAAGAGGGTAAGTGAGGAATAGATATAAGGACTGTGGAAAGTACATTATGTTTTATCTCAGCCATTACTGTTACTGATACTGCTAATGTTAATATGACTACTGCATCTCTACCATTACAAATGTACCATCTCCATTATCAGTACAACTATTTTTTATTGTAATTCCACTGTCGATTGTTATCTTTCATATTTGGTAACTAGTGACTAAAGTTAGATTTAAAAGGACCCAATTATATGACTGTAATTCTTTTCGCTGTTTAACTTATTTTGGGAGGCAGGAAATTAAAGGTTTTCTTGTATTTTTGTTCCCTTGACTCGCCTCCTTCACTCATTAAAAAAAAAAAAAAGGAATAAATAGAAATACAGTTTACTCTTTATTTTTCCACTTCCTTACGAAAAAAAAGTATATATATATATATATATATATATATATATATATATATATATATATATATATATATATATATATATATATATATATATATATATATATATATATATATATATATATATATATATATATATATATATATATATATATATATATTACTCTTATTTTTTCACTTCTTTAAGAAAAATAAAAGTTACTCTTCACTTAATTTCACTTCCTTAAGAAAAAAATACATTAGTCTCCATTTTGGAACTCCTTTCATTCACACTCATCATCACCATTACCACAGTCGTAAACCAGAAGCTGAATAATTCCTCCACCTTCCTTCCCGTTTTCTTTCCCGCTCGCCAAATATCTCGCCTTTTTAGGGACGAGGAGGAAGAGGAGACCAAGAGGAGGCGCCACACACCTAATTACCCGAGTTAATTATCCACGTAAATTAATCTGAACCAGGAGGATGAAGAAGCTCTTTTAATTCCCTCCTAATCGGTAAATCCCCGCAGTTATCCGGACTCGCCGATTAAAGACTGGTTCATTAGAGCGTCCCGTGGTGCAGCCGATGGAGTAAGCGGCGCCCCCTAGCGCGTGGAATGGCGACACCAGTGGAGGGTGCCGCAGGGAAATGCCTGGGACCTTTAGTGTTGTGGTCTAAAGAGAGGTTAATTGTTACTCTCCCCTGCTGGTGATGATGATACTGAGTTATTGATGTTTGATGCCTTTTTTTTTTTTTTAAACGTATATTTAGTGTTCCCATCATGTGTTGATGAAGGGAAGTGTGGGGAAGTGTGCGCCATCTTTCTTCCTCATGTTATTTTCTTCCTCTTTATGTTGCTAGATTATTTTTGTTTGCTTATGGTGAAGTTGAGTTATTTCTGTTTTTTTTTTCTTGTGTATATTTATCGTTTTTTTTTCTCTTTATCATTTGTTGCTAAAGGGAAGTGACTGCAATTCTTGTTGTTGATATTGTTTTTTTTTTCTTTCAGAGATGACATCGCTAGTTACTGTATTTTTCTTTTTGTTGTTGAATTATTTTTGTTTACTTTGTTGATTGATTCATTTTTTTTTACCTGAAATGCCTTGGGGGATACAGCTGCGGCCCTTCTTGTTATTATTTTAAGATTATACAGTAAAATCCCTCTCATCCGGCATTCGAGTATCCGGCAGCTTCAAGTATCCGGCACATTTTTCCCCGAGCCTTAAAATCAATAAAAAATAAATGTGTACTCATAAAATCGATTAAAATTCCCGCGTGAGGCATACTTTGTCCCCTCGCCACCAGAGCGCACTGCTTCGCGCCACCCGCGGCCCAGTACACTGTGTTTACTCAGTGATTCAGTCCTGCGTGTGCACTGTTTATCGCCTGACGCCTTCACCATGCCTAAAGTTGTAGAAAAGAGGAAGCATGATGTGCTTACACT
>NC_087173.1:2660485-2675485 GCF_035594125.1 Scylla paramamosain
GTTTCCCAATACTGCAAGGTTACCATACGATTTTGTGAAGAGAATGAGTGAGAGAATAGATGAAATAAAGGCACGGAGTTTAAAATAGGGTGCAGGGACATCAGAGGTCACTATATAGGGTTGCGAAGGCTCGTGTCACCCCTACACATATTCCCGTAATCAAAAAGCTCATATATGGAGGGGTGCAGTTCACTTAGACCGGAGCGCTGATGGGAGTGTTATGACGCAATTTTACAAAGTAGATTGCAAGCGAGGGGCCGAGACGCGACAGACAGGCGAGGGAGGAATTTTCTTTGATGATGAGGGAAGGTGAGAGAAAGAAACCCAACGGCAAGAGAGGAAGAAGGACGTGAAATGGAAGATGGAAGGATGAAGGGAGTACTCGTAGGTGAGTGGAGGTAACAGCATGAGGGGTAAAAGGAGATGATGATAAGAGACAGAGAGATGGATGAGAAAATTATTTGTAAGGAAGAAGGTACAGGTACGAGAGTGTGTGTGTGTGTGTGTGTGTGTGTGTGTGTGTGTGTGTGTGTGTGTGTGTGTGTGTGTGTGTGTGTGTGTGTGTGTGTGTGTGTGTGTGTGTGTGTGTGTGTGTGTGTGTGTGTGTGAAGGGAAGCGAAAGAAAGCCGTGAGGAAGGGAAGGGAATATGAAAGGAAGGAAATAAATCGTGCAGGTATAAACGAGAATAGAAGTGGAAAAGACGACATGTAGGAAGGAGAAAAGTGGGTTACGAAAGAGAGAGAGAGAGAGAGAGAGAGAGAGAGAGAGAGAGAGAGAGAGAGAGAGAGAGAGAGAGAGAGAGAGAGAGAGAGTTAAGGCGTGATGTGCGTGGTCAGGTCGTAACAAGTGACACAAGGCAGCACGGGCGGGTCAGGGGAGGGGAGGTGGGCGTGTCCTCTACTCGGCTCACGTGTCGGGGGTTAGGGGGCGAGGGGAGGGGTGCGTCATGTTGCGGGCGGGTGGGATGGGTCAAAATGTGGTGATGATGAACTTTACGACCTGGGTAACGACGACCAAGAGACTGTATGGAATAGTAATGCAGTCGTATGTAAATTTTAACAGTTACTCGTCACTACACTTACCTCACTCACTCCGCCAGTTTTCTTCCTTTCCCCCCAAAAGTGAGATGAAATTTGTGAAAGGGTCGTGTTGGAGTGTTTATGTGTGTGTATGTGTGTGTGTGTGTGTGTGTGTGTGTGTGTACCTGTTTTTCAGTTATCCTCGTGTTCGTTCAGTTTTTTTCTATTTTGTTCCTTAAAGATGCTTAAAATAGTTAAGGAAAAGCACGTACTTATCATTATTATCCCCGAGATGACCCGCCTTTCTTCTCTTACTCGAGTTAAAAAAAAAGTTTGCCGCAAGGAAAATTAAGCTTCGTTCTAAACCTATTTGCAAAGTCATTAGTGTAAAGATAAAAAACAAAAAAGGAAGAAATAAACAGAACACACAACACAGCCACCAGGAACGCACCACATGTTAAACAAATTAACTTCAGTCAAGAAAACTTCCAGCTAATGACACTAAAAGCATATACAGTTTTTTTTTCCTCGCTCTTTTTTAACTTTACAGAGTCGCCCAAAATGTTAAAATGCAAATACTGGGACGAGCGAGGGAGAGGCGGTGGACGGGAAGGGACGCTGGAAAGACTCCAAAAGTACTTTCCTCTTAGGTCCCACCGAGACTCGAACTCGGATTGTTGGATTCAGAGTCCAAAGTGCTAACCATTACACCATGGGACCGCTGAGAGATGCTGCGCTGCGGGACTATAAGGGGAATGTAGGTTAAGCACTGGGTCTTCTCTTATTTATAGGTGTTGTGTGTGTGTGTGTGTGTGTGTGTGTGTGTGTGTGTGTTAACTGTAGCGTAAATCTGTGGTCAATAAATTGCTACTACTACTACTACTACTACTACTACTACTACTACTCTGTGTCTGTCAGTGTGTGTGTGTGTGTGTGTGTGTGTGTGTGTGTGTGTGTGTGTGTGTGTGTGTGTGTGTGTGTGTGTGTGTATCAAAAAGCTTCCATTACCGATGCTCTAATTTCCATCACTTAATACACTTCACACACACACACAAAAAAAAAAAAATAAATAAAAACAAAAAATAAATAAATAAATAAACAGATGAAAAAAATAAAACAGATAAACAACACTTTTTAAAAACCAACTTCACACCCTCTTGGTTACACCTTACCTATTCACCATCACTTCATTTTTAGAACCTTCTTCAAAATCAACACAAAACTCCACAAACATACACTCTACTAACGTAAGAAACCTACTTTATTTCCCACCTATTATTACTAACCTCTCCATTTCTCTTCTCTTTTCTCTCCTCTCCCACAGTACCTCTCTCTCTTCACCTCCATTTTTCTCCCCAGCACAATACACATTTTCCTTTTATTTATTCTGTGTTCAATTTGTGTTTTTCCTTCTCATCTGAATATTTCTCATTAATCTCTCCTCTCTTTGCTCCCGCCATGAATTATACATTTTCTTAATTTGTTATTCAAGTGTTGAGGAATAAAAATTAAGCATATTATGACGAGGGAGGGAGGGAAGGAAGGTACTGAGAACAGGTAGATGTGCACACCTGTATAAAGAGTGCAACAAGCGAGAGAGAGAGAGAGAGAGAGAGAGAGAGAGAGAGAGAGAGAGAGAGAGAGAGAGAGAGAGAGAGAGAGAGATACCTACACACTCACATTCACAAGTAAAACCCCATTTTCTACCTGTATTAATTTCAAATAACGTGTCACCTGCAAATTACTTAGCATGCCTTGGCCAGGTGAGCGGAGCTGGGCCGGGACGCTCACCTGTCACACTCAGGCGAGGGAGCGGAAGGGGAAAGAGAGGAAGTGCCTATGGAAGTGGCTTTGATGGGAGGTGCGGGGGGTCGGGTGTCTATAGGGCAATTGCCGGAGGAGTGAACACATGTGACCCTGCGGCCCAGTGACACGCGCCCCGCTGCCTGGCTCACGATACCCACGTCCATACAAATCCTTAAGTCTGACAACCGCACCGCTTCCCTCGCTCTTCCCTTCCATGGCAGGAGCACGGTAGCCTCGTAAAGCATGTGCTCGGAGGGGCGGCACCAGAGAGGGCAGGAGGGGCGAGGGTAAGGGCCATGATCTCTGAGGAATCCGCTCCGGCGTGGCGGGCGGCGCGGTACGACACGTTGGGCAGTGCCTCCTCCGGCAGGCCCAGACGACGCGGCACTCACGCCGGTAGTATTCACCGTGTGGTCGGCCTGTGAGGAAGCGTGGTGCTCGATCATGGTGATGTGAGAGTGTAATGCTCGTGTGTAAACATGACAACCATTATGATCAATTGGAAAGTGCTTATATTATTCATCTACAGCCTGTGCCACGGACATGGACACCAGTTCGTCGAGTCAGGTAAGTACGTGACGCCCTCACGAGCGGCGCCCACTACCTGAAGGAGGAGGAACGTGAAAACTTGCAGCGCGGCGGTACTTTGTGCAGCGGCAGGTGTTGCATGATGGACGGCCTCGCATAGCCAATGAGGACACCATCGATTCCCTCAACAGCTGATTGTGCCACAACCTGAATGGGGAGGGGCAGGATGGAAGGGCGCGGCGACCCCCTCTAAGCTGCACACCGTTACCTCTCCCAGCGAGCGGTGTGCACGAGTGGCGGGAGTTTGGGAATCAGGGAAAGCAAACAATTTTTCGTCCCCTAATCCGATCGCTTGCCGGAAGTGTGCGTGATTGGGGGCGTCGCGTGTAATTCTGAAGTTCATATAATCTTTTCCGAAGTATTAATGAGCGGTGCGCGGCGTCCAATGGCGGGGATTTTCTGATTTTCTCTTCGGCTCTTTCACGTTAATTGTTTCGTACAGCAGGATTTTTCGTGATAAAGTTGAGAGGCGGCTTGGGTTTGCTGGCTGGCTGTGTGTGTGTGTGTGTGTGTGTGTGTGTGTGTGTGTGTGTGTGTGTGTATACGCGCGTTGCGACTTTGTCTTCTACCGCTCATTACTTCATCTCTGTACCCTCCCTCCTACACCACCTCCTCCTCCTCCTCCTTCTCCTCCTCAACTCAGCGTATGCGATAAAAACACTTTGATGGTGAAGGAATAAGAAAATAATCGGTGGGCGACGCGCGGGATCCGTTGCCTTAGCCGCGGCGGGAAAAACAGTAAATGACATGAGTGTTTATTTGGCGAGCAGCGCGAGGGAGCAAGTGGGCACCCGCACGCCAGCAATAAGGGCTATTTTTGAACCCACCCTCCCATGCCCTAGCCTAAGGTCTCCCCTCCTCGTCCCTACGCTGACGTTTTCCTTGCCTCCTTGAGACTCCAATACTTTTTTCCTAAGATTCTCGTTTTATCTCTGCTTTCTTCTTAACGTTATCAATTAAAGACTCTTCCAGTAGTCTTGTACAGTGACTTTACATCTTCCTCTATTGCTTATCTTAGATGATGTTCCTAAATTTCCCTATTTCTACTCTATTTGTATTCTTACCTTACATCTTCCCATATTTCTTGTCTTAGATTGCGCCCATAAACTTATTTCTCCTATATTTCTGTCTTTATCTTATCCTATTGCTTGCCTTATGTCATGTCCGTAAAACTTCCCTTTGTTCTTTTTTTTCACTATTTGCACCATTATCTCCTACCATACATCTTCTACTGTTTGTCTTAGTTCCCTACCCTCAGCTTCTCCCTACCATCCTCCTCTTCCCTAATCACCTTCCCTCATCCCTCTCCTTCCCTTAATTACCTTAAACGTCTTGCCTTACCTGCGTATCCTGACTTAGGATCTCTGAAGCTTCCCAAAGATCCTTACCCTAAGCTTCCCTCATTCTCGTATCCCTAGTCCTATCTCCTTCTTCTGTCTGCCTCCCTTAAATTGTATATGAATTTTTCCTTATCTTTGTACCTGAACTTAAGAATCTTCCCTTTGTTTATGTTATGAGTTTTCCTTTTTTTATTTTCGTTTTTCTATCTGTTATTCATGCCTACATTAATTTAGCTTAGAATTAGTACATTAAGTTGTTCTCCTAATCTTAGAAAACTTTCCTTTATTTTCTTTACTTCTGTCTTCCCCTTTTTATTTTCCACTTCTTCGCTTCCCTCAAACTACAAGAGTACTTTCCTTTTTCCCTTTTTTGTATCGTAACTTAAAACCTTCCCTTCATGTTTGCCTTTGAACGTTTCCTTGAAGTTCTCTAATTATATCTCTACCTTTCTATCTCTCAATACTCAGCTTCCCTTAAACTACCCAAGTATTCTTCCTTATTTTTGCATCTTAGCTCAAAATATTCCCTTAATGTTTGCTTTTGAACTTTATTTTCTAAGTTTCTTTAATTATTACCTCCCTTTTCTATCTGTCACCCTTCCCTGCCTTCCTTAAACTTGTACCTCTTACCTTTATGTCTTAAGATCTTCCCTTAGTGTTTGCTCTGACTCTTACCTAAATCTTTCCTCATTTTCTTTTGCTCTGACTCTTACCTAAATCTTTCCTCATTTTCTATCTCCCCTTCTCTGCCTTATCTGTCTTATACTCCTATTTAGGCTTATACTCTTATTTAGGCTGAGGTTAAGTGCTTTTACTAAATTTCACAGGTACGTTTTTAAAATCAATGAGCTGCGTGTTGTGTCTTGTAAAACTCCCGGTCTTAAATGATCTAGTTTCCCACAATTTCAAGTTGGAATAGATTGATCTGATGTGTTTCAAAAGGCCACTTGGATTTTGAGGGCTAAGCATAGAACTCTCTCTCTTATCTTCGTACCGTGAGCCTTTCCCTTAGATTCTCACCTTGAGCTTCCTTTCTAAAGATCTTCCCTGTACCCTCCCTAATGGCTACCACTTTGCCCTCTCTCTGTCTCTCTTCACAGGGCCTCTCCTCTCCCTCCTCCCTCTCTACATACATAGGGCTCTCTCTTTGCCCCTTACCTTCCGCCCTTAATCCTTAGCCCTCCCATATACCCATACCCACTACCCCCTCCCCTCCCATCCTCTCTTCTCATCTTCCCTCTCCCCTCTCCTCCCTTCACTCATCCCTACTCTTAGCTCGGCGTCTTTCCCTCTCACACCCCTCCTCTCCCCTCTCACTTCCTCTCTCCTCCCTCCTTCTCTCTATTTCTTAGTTATTGCCTTTACTCGTTTCTCCTTTCATTCTTGTATCTACTTATTCGCTTTCCGCCTTCTGTACGTGCACGAGGAGGTAAGGGATAGGAAGAAAGAGAGAGAGAGAGAAAAGGAGAAGGGAAGGAGAAGTATATTTCACGTAAAAGGGATGGAAGGGGAAGAGATATTATAACATTTAAGGAAGAAATAAAACGGAGAAGTAAAGAAGAGGCAGGGGAGAAGAAGGAGGAACCGTAATAATAGCGACAAGCTGAATAAACACGGGAAGACAAATACAGAAGAAGACAAATAGAGATGGAGACTGAGAGATATGAGTACGTAGCTAAAGAGAAAGAAATACGAGGAGGAGGAGGAAATAAAGGAAGAGGAGAAAAAAGGAAAATAATAAAACCTGAAAGAAGACAATGAAAAAAAATATAAAATAGGCGGAAAATATTACAGAAAAGGAGGAGGGAATGAAATTGGTGAAAATAAAGAAGCAAAAAGTAATAAGCGACGAAAAAATCGATGAAAAATTCAGAAAAATTAAAAGGATTCCAAAAAAAGAAAAGAGGATGAAATAAAGAAAAACGAGAAAAAAGGAGAAAGAAAAGACGAAAAAATATGAATAAAGTAAGAGATTATGAAAGGAAACGAAGAAAAGATGACAAGAAGATGAGAAGTTGAAGAAAACTAGAAAAGAGAGGAAAGAAGTTAAGACAAATAAGAGAGAGAGAGAGAGAGAGAGAGAGAGAGAGAGAGAGAGAGAGAGAGAGAGAGAGAGAGAGAGAGAGAGAGAGCAAAGAAAACTGAAAAAAAGGGAGATAAATGAAGGGGAAAAAGGAAGAAAAGATGTAAAATGTCTCCTTACCTTCTCTTCCTCCCTCCCTCCCTCCCTCCTCCTCCTCCTCTCATGGAACAGGAGGAGGGAGAAGAGGCAGAAAATACTCCTCCGTATGTATATAAACAAAAGAGCCTCGAAGTTTGCACTCTTGAAAAAGTTTCCACTGTTTGGAGAGAGAGAGAGAGAGAGAGAGAGAGAGAGAGAGAGAGAGAGAGAGAGAGAGAGAGAGAGAGAAAAAATGTGTGGCAGCAGTTTATGATGATGTGATAAGAAAGGGTAGAATGGACATGAGAGAGAGAGAGAGAGAGAGAGAGAGAGAGAGAGAGAGAGAGAGAGAGAGAGAGAGAGAGAGAGAGAGAGAGAGAGTGGTTATGACTCTCCCTCCTGCCCTGTCTATCTCGTTTATCAAGCCTCTCCTTTATCTCTCCATTTCAATTCCTCCATCTTTCCTTTTCGCCTTTTTCCTTGCTAATTTTCCCCCGTCACATTCCTTCCTTTCCTCTCGTTGCATTCTTTCCCTGAGCCTTTTTTCCAACCCTTCACGTACGTATATTTTCCCCCTTCTCCTTCGCTTCACTCGTATGCATGAATTTCCTTTTCTTTTCCTTTTCCTTTCCTTCCTTCCTTCTTTCGTAACTCTTCCTCAAACACCTTTCACTCCATCGCTTCTTTGATGCAACGAAAGAAAGAGAGAAACAGAAAGAGAGAGAGAAAAAAACTAAGATTCCTACTTTTAAACTTTTCATCTAGAAGTCCTTAAGTATCCTACGTGCAACAGGATTCCGCTTAGCTGGATGATCCTCGCTCCTCGGTAACTGTATTGCTTTGCTCAGGATACCGCTTCCCCACACAGGGCCTTTCAACACATCTGGGAGTCCTTGGCTGCTTCTTGGGACGCTCAAGGATGCTGGTGGTCCTTGCAGAATGACCCTTTATTACTCCAATGCCTCGTCAGTGCTCGGTTAATCCTCACATGACTCTTAAGTATTTCTAAGTGTGTCGGGAAGAGATCGGGTCTGGAGAGGAGGACTGGATTGCATAAGTGGAGGATCTGATAAGGAACTGAAAGGAAGTTATGTGATTCCTTATAACAAGTCTTTAGGAAACTGAGCCGGTACAGTCACTTTAAAAACTAAAAACTCGACTCTTTAATAGATAAAGATCAGCAAGAATCCTTTATGGCACTATGAAAAAAAACGTCTTTAGTAAACTTTAAGTAGTAACCTCTTTAAAAAAAAAAAATGAAAAATGAGATCTTCACTAAATAAAAAAAATAGCAAGTTACTTAAAAATAAAAAAACTCTTCTTTAACAATCACAAACAGCAAGAATCCCTTAATAAAAAAAAAAAAAAAACACACACATCTTTCGTAAATACAGAGCAACAAGTCAATTTAAAACCACACAAAAAAAAAAATTCAGAAAAAAAGAGCATATTAAAAAAATCTTTAATAAACAAAGAGCATCAAGTCTCACTAAAAAAAGACTCAAAAAACACATCTTTAGAGGAGAGCAGAGGTCCTGAGGATATGTTACATTTTTCCCAGTTTTTTTTTCAGTGTCTCTTCTCCAAGGTAAGAGCGAGACGAGAGCAGAGTCACAGGAGAACACAAAACCTGGAGTCTGTTTTTGTTGCTCGCAGAGTTGTCCTACACGAGTTTTGTGGCTGGGACAGTGTGGTCGTGTCTTTTGGTGCGAGAGAGAGAGAGAGAGAGAGAGAGAGAGAGAGAGAGAGAGAGAGAGAGAGAGAGAGAGAGAGAGAGAGAGAGAGAGAGAGAGAGAGAGAGAGAGAGAGAGAACCAGGGGGAGTTTGGAGTTATTCAGCGAGAGTAATAGTGTGTGTGTGTGTGTGTGTGTGTGTGTGTGTGTGTGTGTGTGTGTGTGTGTGTGTGTGTGTGTGTGTGTGTGTGTGTTTAAGCTCAGTGCGAGATCTGTGTAGTGAATTAATGACTTTAGTGTGTGACTGTGTGTATGTGTGTGTGGATGGTTGATGCACGTTTGGAATGTGTGTGTGTGTGTGTGTGTGTGTGTGTGTGTGTGTGTGTGTGTGTGTGTGTGTGTGTGTGTGTGTGTGTGTGTGTGTGTGGTGTCGTCCTGATTAATGGATGGTGGCAGCCGTGGCGGTGGCGGCGGCGGAGGCGGTGGTGGTTCGATGGAAGGCAACTCTACGCGGCAGTAACTATAAATATTCTGTGTATCGCCATGGCAGAGTCCAGAGAGCGAGGAGGAGGAGGAAGAGCCACAGGAAGAGGAGCACCAGGAGAAGGAGAGGAGAAATGATGAACGATGGGGTAAGGAAGGACCCGACGTGGAAGGGAGGGCCGGGACGAGGAAGAGGAAGCGGTAATGTCAATAAGAGGCGTGAAGCTCCTCCCGTGTCGGCGTCCTGGAGGGCACTGACGAGAAGACGCGAGGCACTGCAAGATATAAGATCGTCGAGAGCCGTACTCGCAAACATTTCACCTTTTTCTTGTAACTTTTGACTCTTGTGGACGTTACTGAGGATTACAAAGAGGTTTCCAAGGTCGCATTCATGATTCTAATGGAAAAACAATCACTGAAACTACACAATGAGCTTTGAAAATTATTTACTTTCAAGAGACAGGTCCAGGTTCCGTATCCTGAAACTTTATCTCTTAACTTAACTATTTTCCAAGACCACAGAGATGAGTAAGCCAAGTTCTCAAGAGTGTTTCTCCTGGTAATAATGTAGAAACCTTGTTCATCTGTCACTAGAACAGTAAAAACTCCCTTAAATTCCAACTAGAGCCTTTTTGAATACAGTAAAGGTGCAGCCAGTTGTGTTTCAAAATTCCCCGTAATTCTGGTGGTGCCTCGCAGCTTGGTCTCCTCGACTGGCCGTCCCAAGGAGTTATTTTCCATCCTGGCACAAATTACTCAAGCGTCTTATTGCTGCGGTCCTTGCCTTTCCGCCCCGCTGTACGTTTTCTGAGTAGCGTTTGGGTCATTTGCATCCAGCTCACCGCGGTTAAGTATTCCTGTTGATTTGTGCGTCTTGTTCCTTTGTTGTTTTTTCTTTTCTCCTCCCGCAATCCAGGTTAGGTTGGTGCACGTCTCTCTCTCTCTCTCTCTCTCTCTCTCTCTCTCTCTCTCTAGCACGCGATACACATTTGTTTACTGACGCGACTCTCTCTCTCTCTTATCGTCTCTGTCTCTCAGCTCTTTCACAAACAATTGCGTCCCATCGTTACTGCTGTTGTTCTCTACCGCACCACTGTTATTTTTTTTTCTCTCTCCAGTTTTTCCCTTCTGTCTCGCAAATATCTTCAGGTCTTCAATTATTTTGGGTGCAGTTTCACAAATTCTGCCTTCCCCTTTGTCGGCGTTCTGGCGGTGGTACTGCAGGCTCGCTGGAACCCAGATAACCAAACGAGCAAGCAGCAAAGCAACCAACCAGACAATCTAACCTAACTTAACCAAACCAACTATATAATCAAACAACCAAAGAAGTAACCAACCAAACAGGAAGACAAACAACCTAACCTAATCTATCCTAACCAAACTTAACCTAATCCAACTAAACAACCAACCTAATCTAACCAAACCAACTATCAGACAACTTAACGTAAGGCAACAAAGCAACCTAACAAACCTAATCTATCCTAACCTAACTTAACCTAACCCAACCAAGCAACCAAGCAACCAGGCAGCCAGGCAGACAACCAGCTCGCCTCTCCTGTGCCACTCTGTAATATTGTCTGGGTCCAGTCGCTCCATCTGCTGTTATATGTTGAGTCGCTGCATACAACACGGCAATAACTTGAACCCCCAGACGTACGCACGAACTTTCTGGCCCTGTTTGTGTCCGCTGTTCCTGTTTACTCTCCTGCTATCAGTATTTGTGTGTGTGTGTGTGTGTGTGTGTGTGTGTGTGTGTGTGTGTGTGTGTAGGGTCGTTTTATGTATCTACCTCTGTTTGATATCTCTGCTCTTACATCTCTCTCTCTCTCTCTCTCTCTCTCTCTCTCTCTCTCTCTCTCTCTCTCTCTCTCTCTCTCTCTCTCTCTCTCTCTCTGAATTTTTTTTTTATTTTTTCATGATCTACTTTTCACTAATTTGTTACGTTTTCTTATTTGTGCACGAGTTAACTTCTCTCTCTCTCTCTCTCTCTCTCTCTCTCTCTCTCTCTCTCTCTCTCTCTCTCTCTCTCTCTCTCTCTCTCTCTCTCTGAATTTTTTTTTTTTTTTTTTTCATGATCTACTTTTCACTAATTTGTTACGTTTTCTTATTTGTGCACGAGTTAACTTCTCTCTCTCTCTCTCTCTCTCTCTCATTAAATGTTTGTGCTTGCATTTATCAGTGGTTCCGCCTTGCCTTGTCTGTCTGGCTGTCTGTCTGGCTGTCTGTCTTCCTTTATTCAAAGTTCCATATTTGTACCAAACCTTTTCTCCCAACGTTTTATTCCTTCTACGTACTGTACACGTCTGGCTGTCTGTCTGTCTGTCTGAGATGTGTGGCAGTCTTTACTTATCTTTTTTTCCTTCTTTTCTTCGTCTTTCTTTATCCAGTTTCTTTTGAGAGTGGTTTTCTTTTTATATTTTTTTTTCTTACAATTTTTATACTTATTTTTCTAACTGCATTTTGTCTGTCTCAACTCGAACACGTGTCTATACTGGGTCTATTGTTCGCCTTGTTCTATTTTACTCCTTCGCTCTGTCTATCTGTCCTTTCGTCACTTTACCATCGTGTCACAATCCCTGTTCATCTGTCTCTTTTTTTGTGTTTCTCCTTTGTTTCTTACTCCTACGCTCTGTCTGTCCTTCCTTCCGTCAATTTCCCTTCATCTGTCACCTTGGAATTTGTCCCAGTCTGTCTCTTCGTACATACACTAGTCTATCTCTCCTGTCTATCTGTCTCCCTTATTTCTGTTCTTTCTGTGCCTTATTGCTGCTCTGTCTATCCTCCTTCAATTATTTTTTCATCATTTGTCACTCTACATTTATTCTCGTATGTCTGTTTGCTGTTTATCTGTGTTTTTCTGTCCTTTCTCTTATTCCTGCTCTTTCTATCCTTCCTCTCGTCACTTCCCCATCACCTGTTACCTCGTCTGTCTGTTTGTTGTTTATCTATCTCTCCTTTTTCTGTCCTTTGTCTCTTCCTCCTACTGTTTCTGTCCCTCCTTCCGTCATTTCCCCATCACCCGTCACGCTGCATTTTGTCCTCCTCTGTCCGTCTCCCTTCCAGAGCCGAACACGTGATTCTGGCGGTATAGACGAGATTGGATGGCGTGGCGGTGTGTGCTTGTGCCGATCAATGTGAAAAGGGTTCGATCCCATGCCCCCTTTGGTGAAAACATCCCGGCTGGTGTGGTGGGAGGGGGTGGTGTGGGAGCGGGTTGGGAGTGGGAGGGGGTGGGGGGATGGGGACGCGATAGAGAGCATGATAAGGCACAGTTCCTGCATTTTGGTTCAAGCACTTTCTTCTTATTGGTTTTTATCTTTTATTTCTTTTATTTTTTTTTCTCCATTCTTTTGTCTATTGACTGATTTTTTTTTTTTTTTGCTTTTATTCTTATGTTTGTATAATTCTTTTGTTTATTTTACTTGATTATTTATTTTTTTTATTCTGTCTATTTTCTATAATTTTTTTTGTGTTTTGAATGTTTTTTTCTTTTCTTTCTTTAATTTTTTCTCTGTGACTGGTGTTTTGGTGTGTTTTCTTTTTATTTCAATTGTTTCATCTGTCCTCTATGTTTTGTTCTGTGCTTGGTGTGCTTTCTTCTTATATTCTTCCTATTTCGTCTATTCTTTATGATAATTTTCTGTTTTGGACTGGAATCTCATTTTTCTTAGTTTTTATCTTTCTCTGATCTTTTCTGTTGGAGTGGCTAATGTTATTTGGCAGTAAGTTTATTTTCTTTCTTTTTCTTTTTTCTTTCGTCTTTTCTTTGGGAGTGTCTTATATTTTGGATCG
This sequence comes from Scylla paramamosain, assembly GCF_035594125.1. Lineage (NCBI taxonomy): Eukaryota > Metazoa > Arthropoda > Malacostraca > Decapoda > Portunidae > Scylla > Scylla paramamosain. The sequence goes on from NC_087173.1 coordinate 2,673,349, forward strand.
GTAATTTCAGCATTTCTTTGTTTTCCTCTTTCAGTTTTCCTTCTTCGTTTTCTTCTTTCAGTTTTCCTTCTTCGTTTTCTTTCAGTTTTCCTTCTTCGTTCTCTTCTTTGTTTTCCTTTTTCGTTTTCTTTCAGTTTTCCTTTTTCGTTTTCTTCTTTCAGTTTTCCTTCTTCGTTCTCTTCTTTGTTTTCCTTTTTCGTTTTCTTTCAGTTTTCCTTTTTCGTTTTCTACTTTCAGTTCTCCTTCTTCGTTCTCTTCTTTAATTCTTGTGTGTATCGGTCAGTAACTGATTTTCCTTTCCTTTTCCTTTATAGCTTTCCTTCTTTCTTCTTTTCATGCAATTTTCTCGTGTCAAAAATCAGGAACTTGAATTTTTCTACGACTTTTTTTCATTTTTTTCCTCTTGGCTGTATGATTGTTGCGAGATATGGATCAGTGCCTGCAGTCTTTGATGTTTTTTTTCCCCTTCTTCTTCTTCTTCTTCTTTCCTCTATTGTGTTATGGATCAGTGGCTTCAATTTTTCTAGTGTGTTTGCTTCCCTTTACCTTCCGCCTCCTTTCCTCTTCTTTGTTTCGCAAATGATTAGTCTATTAAGTCTTTACTGCTTTATCTCTAATTCCTAATAACTTTTGTAAACAACTCGTTCATTTAACAACCCGCTTATAGTTATTTTCATATCAATTTCAGATGAAGATATTGTTTATTCACTTATCTTGTCCATGTCTCAATTTCCTAGTCTTTTCTTCACCTTTCTCCTCCACCTTTATCTTTTAATAATTTTTGTAAACAACTCCTTCTTTTTAACACCTACTTATATTTGCTCTTATGTTGATTTTAAAGTCCATATTACTCTTTCTTTTCTTAATATAATGGTCTACGTCTCTGCCTCTTCTTTTCTTCACTTTTTTCCCTTTAGTTTTAGCAAACATTTTTCGTAAACAGCCCCTTCATTTTACAACCCACTTAGAAATGTTTTTATTTTGATTCCCGATAAGGAAAAAAAAATAAAAAAATAAATGTTTACTTAATATATCAGTTCACGTCTCTAGTCCGCCTTTTCTTCACTATTTTCCCTCTGGCTTCTATATACATAAAAAAAAATTGAAGACGACATAAAATTTCCCTCCTCTTGAAACCATAGACAGTCCTCTCCTATTTCCTCTCCTTTTATTTTCCTTCGCAACACAGGACAATAATGACGTCACCATCCTCTACCGGCTCCCTTCCTTTCTCTTTCTCTCCCTCTACCCCCTCCCCCCCTCCCTCGGCTGGTGTCAGTAAAGTAACTTGATCCTAAATTGTCTAGGATCCTGAAGTTATCCATAGGGAGACGGAGGAGGGAGGGAGAGAGGGAGAGGGAGACAGTAGGGATAAGAAAAAGGAAGGGAGAGGAAGAAGGGAGAGGAGAGAAATGCTTATAAGAAAAAAGGAAGGGAAGAGAAGGAGAGAGGAAAGAAATGGAGAGGGATAGATAAAAAGGATACGAAAGAGGACAGGAGAGAGGAAAGGAGGGAAGAGGGACACGGAAGAGAAGGAAAAAGGAAGGAAAAAAGGAAACGAGGGAGTGAGATTGGAAGTAATAAACTGTATGGATAAGGAAAAAGGGAGATAAATGAAAGAGGAGGAGGAGGAGGAGGAGGAGGAGGAGGAGGAGGAGGAGGAGGAGGAGGCGACAAAGTAAAGGAGAATAAGGTGAAAGAATGAATAAAGAAAATAAACAGAAGAGAGAGAGAGAGAGAGAGAGAGAGAGAGAGAGAGAGAGAGAGAGAGAGAGAGAGAGAGAGAGAGAGAGAGAGAGAGAGAGAGAGAGAGAGAGAGAATGGGAAAGGTTAATTGCTCTCGTTGTGGTGAATTTCATGCAGGAAGTTGGCCGCGGGCAGGATGAGGTTACCACGACGTCTGAGGGGTGGCTGTGACGCGGCGCTCCTGGCGAGGACGCGGCACCACTGGAGGGGGAAAGGAGAGAACCTGACCTGACCTGACCTGACCTAACATAATCTAACCTGACTTAATCTAACCTAACCTAATCTAGCCTAACCTGACTTAACCTGACCTTACCTAACCTCACTTAACCTAACTTTAACCTAACCTAACTGACCTGACCTAACTTTACCTAACTAACCTAAACGGGCGAGC
>NC_087173.1:2680485-2697985 GCF_035594125.1 Scylla paramamosain
TCACTTTACCCTTTCCTCCCTAAAATGGTTGGTGTGTCCCTGCCTTGCCTCCCCTGTATCCTCCTGCCTGCTTCCTGCTTGCCTCCCCGTCCCCTGCTTCCCCCTGCCCTCTTGCCTCCCCCATCCACGGCAACACGAGCCATCCGTCACCCGCGAGGCTGGACGGGTGAGGTCATACCCGGGATGAATAAGCAAACATTATCTGATGAAACGTCAAGCTGGATGTGTGTGCGTTTTGGGGAAAGCCAGACGAGGACAGCAAGAGGAGGAGGACGAAGGAGAGACTAGCGATAAGGAGAGAAAGTGGAGGATAGTAAAGAATGGAATGCAAAGGAATATATAGGTAGTCCAAACAACAACATAATCTTGAGGTCCTTACAAGGCTGATTTGGTGATTATTCTACGTTATTAGTGGGAGACAGGATAGTATAGAGGAAGGCTGCAAGGACGAGAAGAGAATAAATTAATGATATAGAAATAAAGTAGAATAAGAGAGGAGAAACTAGGGATAATAAGTGAAAATTAGAAAAAAAGTAGAATATAAAAAAGAAAAAGGAGAACATGGGTAGAGAAACTAATAGTAGTAAAGAAAAGAAGAAGATATTAGAAAACAAGAACAAGGAGGAGGAGGGGGACAAAGTAGTAAAGAAAGAAAGTAAAGGATGATAAAAAAAAGAAAAGGAGGAGGACAAACTGGTAATAAAGAAAGGAAGTAGAGAATGATAAAAAAGAACAAAAATGAGGACGAAGAAGAGAAAACATTAATAAAGAAGAGTGAGAACCAATACGTAGAGGACGAGGAAGAGGATAATGAAGAGAAGAAATACTAGAAATGGTAATAAAAGAAGTAAGTAGAAGTTTGTATATTAAGTAAAACGAGGACAAGAATGAGAAGGAAAAAATAGTGATGAAGAGGAAAATTGGATATTAACACTTAAAGGAGAGAACAAGGATGAGGATAAACTGTGGTAATAAAGGAAAGTAGGAATGAATACGGAGAAGAGGAGGAAGAAGAAGAAGAGGAGGAGGAGGAAAGAGGAAAAAAAAATAGTAATAAAATGGAAAGTAAGAATTAATATGAGGTGTCCATAAAAAAATAAAAAGTGAAAATGTACGAAAATTTATGGGAAAATTATGAATGGCAAACATATCAAGTGATTTGTGCTGATTGAGCTTACCTGCCTGCCTCCCCTCGTGTGTGTGTGTGTGTGTGTGTGTGTGTGTGTGTGTGTGTGTGTGTTTCTCTCCTACTTATCAGCACCTTGCGCCGATATATTACTTTATTTATGGAAGAAAACCATTATACACATTCAATGCTCATATTTTTTTTTTCTCTTTCCAGGTAGAAATGAAATCCAGGTGACGTGAGCTTACATTCCTCCCCAAGATGAGTAATGTGAGTAAATATTTTATTATCTACACAACATATAGTGAGTTAATGCATATATTCCTTCACTTTTCGCGGAATGGGAACACGTCGCTGTATAAATATTAGCCTCAAAATAACGTAGTATATGAACACGTGTTTTTAATAATACCTGTAGTTTTCACGGGATGCAGCACACCGGCATTACGTATTGGTTCCATGAGTACTCAGTCTTTTCAGCGACGCGCAATCACTCAACGGTTCAGAATGGAAAAAAAGGTTACAATCCGCTATTGACTTCGTGAAAAGAGAGAGACAAAAAGACAGAGAAAAGAAAAACGTGGGATAGAAAGAAAAAAAAAGAAAAAAAAAAAACTCGCGGAACATTTTTTTCAGGCGAGTTAAGTCTTGTTTTTTCTTCTTTTCCCGTCGAGCGTTTAAGCGAGGCAGCGTTTGCAGCGTTGGAAGGGTCGAGTAATTGTCCGCTTCATATTTCATTCCCTGTGCATGCAACTGACGGGCGACATTTACGTATTTCGCGATGGCAATACTCGGAACGCTGTATTTCTCTCACGCATCGTGTGTACGCCCCTTAAGGTCACGCTTATGACGGGACAGGTCAGTCAAGTGGATGGGAGGCAGGTCAGAGGCTCAAGGTTAACAGTTCGCGTGACCTGCTACAACCTGAACCTGATCTGAAACGTACGAACTTAAGTGTTATCAATGAGTGACATTCTGACCTTAACTCTTTTATGATTCTGTCCTTTCATTAGAACCCCGTGGCCTTTCCTGTTCACCTTTATCACCCTCGACTTTCCCGGAATACAGTCACCTTTACCTATCACTCTGCTGCTTCTCTCATTCGTTCCCATCACTTCGTCACATGTCACTTTTGTCCTCTTCCATCACTTCACCACTGTTGTATTTCCCTCACTTTGTTATGTTTTCCCATTTCATTTCCTTCCTCTTCCCCTCCTATCGTCTCGACACTTCCGTCATTCATTCCTATCATTACCACTATCATCAACACTCTTACTCACCCCACTCACCTCAGTATCACTCTCATAACCCTTTCAACTTTTCTCTTCACCGCAAAACCTGCCACATTCCTATCGGCTATCCCAGCTACCACCATAAAATAACCTAACCTAACCTAACCTGCCTTAACTTAACTTAACCTAACCTAACGTGACCACTATCACTGCATATCCCATACACTCCACTCACCTCACCCCACCACGACCCTCACAAGCCCTTCACCCTTCACCTTCACCCCCGCCACCTTCCGCACCCACGCCAGTAAACCTTTCCCGCATGCATTCAATTAAGCCCCGCCACTGGGACAGATGTAGAGGCTGGCGACATTCACAGTGCCCTTTAAACTTCGTGGGAGCGTATATACTTATGAATGTTCCGGACCGAGAGGGTTGAGAAAGAGGATCAAGTACTATTTATTGGACACATCTTAGGATTTGCAATTGAACTCCGCTACGATGGCAGGAAATTGGATCTGGCTTGAATGGGATTGGATCAGGTCATGTTTAAGATCGAGTAGCGTTTCTCTGGCGGATCCTTAAGTAACGTAGTTTTGTGTTCTGCATGACGTGTTTCGTTCCAGTTATGTTTTTCTTTTTTCTTTTTCTCTTTTTCTAAGGAGTCAGTTGGTTACGTGGAGATTCAGTTACTATATTCTGTTCATTCTTATCACTATCACTATCAGTCTGTCACTATCATCTCCAACACTCTTATCCACCCCACCCACCTCGGTATCACTCCTGCTTGGCTGGAATAGAGTGGAATGATCAGAATTTCTCAACTGGAATAGTCTGAAACTGGACCATACTTAGCTGGGATAGTCTGGAGTTATCTGTACTGTTCTCAATTGGAATAGTCGGGAATGATCAGGACCAAACTCTACCGGAATAGTCTGGATTTATCTACAGTATTTTCAGCTGGAAATAGTCTGGAATTGTCAGAATTTCTCAAATGGAATAGTCTGAAGCTGGACTTACTCAGCTGGAATAGTCTGGAATGATCTTGAGTTGAGTTTAGTGAGCCAGGTTGGTTTGATCTCAGCCAGTTTTTCTTTACATTTGGTTTTTCAATCTCTTTAATTTTGCTCTGGATCCAGTTCACCAGCGGGCCACGGACTTATGAGGGTCTGATGCGGTTTTTGCACTAGTAAAACATGTTGGGTGGGCTGCAGGCAACTTCCCGTAAGCAAGCAAGAATAGCCTTCTGGGAAATTTCCCCTCCACTTCTTCGCCTTTCACTGTTTGAGTTGTCCCTTCCTGCTTCTTTCTTCCCTCTTCTACTTTTTTTTTCTCGCCTTTCTCTGTAATCCCTCCCTTTCTTCCACCTTCTCTTCCTCCCTTCTTCTTTCACTGTAGTTCTTCCCCTCTTCCTTCTTTCACCCCTTCTTTTCCTCTTCACCTTTCATTATGGTCTCTCCGTTCCTTTTTCTTCTCTTCCCCTTCTTCGTTTCCTCTTTACCTTTCACTATAGTCCCTTCCTGATTCTTTTCTTCTCTCTTTTTCTTTTCCCTCTCGCCTTTCACTGTAATCCCTCCCTTCCCCCTTCTTACCCTCCTTCTTTTCCTCTTCCAGGGTCTCGTTGACTCAGGAAAACATTCCCAGCTGGCCAGAACACGACACACATTGTTACGGCTTTTTAACACTGCAATATATTCCCAGGAACGCATTGACGCCTTCAGCAAGGGACGTATTTTAGTGTGGCGCGGCCCAAAGCGTCCTCAAGGTGTGGTGCAGGTGTGGTGGTGGTGGTAGTGGTGGGTGGTGATGGTAGTCTATGCGATGTTACGTGAATGGTACTCTCTCTCTCTCTCTCTCTCTCTCTCTCTCTCTCTCTCTCTCTCTCTCTCTCTCTCTCTCTCTCTCTCTCTCTCTCTCTCTCTCTCTCTCTTCCATCACAATTACTATTATTTCGTCAGTTTCCGTGTCAAGGGTCACCAGGTGTCCGTCACTAATGAATTAATACTTGCAGTGCGTGTGTGCATGTACGTTTGTATGTATGTATGTATGTATGTATGTGTGAATGGGCTGTCACTGTGTGTGTGTGTGTGTGTGTGTGTGTGTGTGTGTGTGTGTGTGTGTGTGTGTTTTCTTTCCATCTTTCACGTGTCCAACTTATTTTCTCTTAAACTGTCGAGAGGTCACCACCATCACCATCACCACCACCACCACCACAAATACCTCCCCTTCTTTTTAACTAACCTAGCCTTCTCTCTTCAATCATCAATGGGCGTCCGTCTATCACTGGTGTACCTAAGGATATTAAAACTGTCAATGGGGGACCAAAGAATATCAGTGGGGTACCTTATGATGATTAGCTTCCTCTCTCTCTCTCTCTCTCTCTCTCTCTCTCTCTCTCTCTCTCTCTCTCTCTCTCTCTCTCTCTCTCTCTCTCTCTCTCTCTCTCTCTCTCTCTCTCTTCCTTAATGACACAAGATCAGAAGTAATGAAACATTCCCCTCCCGGCGCGACTTTTCTCCTTCTTCTTCTTCTTCTTCTTCTTCTCCACTTATCATTATTATCATTCCTCCTCTTTTTCCTCTATTATGGTCCTTTTCTTCCTTGTTATTTGCTTATCTTCTTTTCCTCTGCCATTCATCATTTCTTCTTTCTCTTGCCTCCTCTTTCCCTTTTTCTCACTATTCACGCTTCCTTCCTTATTTATTCCCATTTGTTCTCCCTCTTCCTTTACTTTTCCTTCGCTATTCTATTTCGAATCTTGTTATTTTTTTTTATTTTCGTTCAGCTGTTTAAGTTCTCATATATTTCCTTTCCCTGCATCTGTTCACGATCCTCCTCCTCCTCCTCCTCCTCCTCCTCCTCCTATACATTTAGCAGATGGTATAAAAAGTACTCGTATCCTCAACAAACGCAAATGTGGTTCTGATGAGAATATTTGGTGTGAATGTTTCCTCTTTTTATCATACAAACATTTGTTCATTTTTCTGTATTTTCATGTTTGGCTTACACTTTTTTTCTCTCATTTCTATAAGATCGGTATTGTTACACGAATTGACCGCTGGGAGGGAATCGAACGGAGACAAACAGGCAAGGAAGCAAGTAAGCCGCATCGAAGCCACCGTAGCACCATTCCCTTCACTTTATGTCTCCCTTTCAGGCCACAGACAGGCACTGGGGACTCCTGAAATACGCTGCGACTGTATAAAGTGTATAACCTGCACGTAGCGGTCGCGGGTATCGGTGTTATTGGAGCAGAGGGAGATGTATTTGAGCGGTGGTGTGGTGGTGAACGATATGGTGACGGCAGGGTTTCATTTGATGCGGTTATAGTGTGTGCTTCGTGAGTTGTGGTGGTGGTGGTGGTGGTGGTGGTGGTGGTGGTGGTGATTATATGTTCAGACTACTCAATCATCGAAGCGTGACTACTATTGCTACCACTATTGCTGCTACTACTACTACTACTACTACTACTACTACTACTGCTACTACTGCCTACCTACTATCGCCACTACTACAAAAACAACATCAATAAGAACGAGAAAAACAAGCAGGTTTCATTCTAAATTTGAAGTCATGACGCTACACACACAAAAAAAGACGAAATTTCATTAATAGAAAAAAAACTAAAACAAGACTAAAGGAAAAGAAGCAAATCAAATAAAGAAGAGAAGAAAGTGGACCAGAAGAAGAAAACCACTTACGTAACACACACACACACACACACACACACACACACACACACACACACACACACACACACACACACACACCAACATCCCAAGAAGCGTCAGGTGAAGAAGCAACATCACCACCATCATCACCATCACCAAACTACTCACTCCCTCCCTTAGCATTCCTTTCACCGCTTCACAATTCGCACATAACATCATTGCCACCACACGCCTCATCTCTCACGCTGCAACAGGGAGGGAGGGAGGGAGAGGAGGGAGGGGAGGGAAGGAAAGTCGAAGGTAGCGTGAAATATGAAGGAATAAGGGAACAAGAAGAGCTACTACACTGGAGGGGAAAAGAGATCAAGGAGATGAGGGAGAAGTTACGAGAAGTAGAGGACGAGAGAGAGAGAGAGAGAGAGAGAGAGAGAGAGAGAGAGAGAGAGAGAGAGGGAGAGGGAGAGAGAGAGCCAAGAAAACCAGCGTATCTAGCCATAAATCCACGGGCATAAATCCAGCCATTATTACTGCTGACGTCGCTACTGTGTGTGTGTGTGTGTGTGTGTGTGTGTGTGTGTGTGTGTGTGTGTGTGTGTGTGTGTGTGTGTGTGTGTGTGTGTGTGTGTGTGAGGTGTGTGTCCGCGCCTTCGCCATTGTCCAGAAAATAAATCACAAAAAGCTAGCAAGCAGTAACTTACCGCTATTTTTCTTCACAGTTCGCGACGGAGAACCGCAAGAGAACGTAATGCATCTAACGTGGTAATGATATATGAATGTTGCAAGCACTTCTCCTCCTCCCTTATACCCCCCTCCAATCACTTCCTCTCTCTCTCTCTCTCTCTCTCTCTCTCTCTCTCTCTCTCTCTCTCTCTCTCTCTCTCTCTCCACACTTCCCCTGCCGGCTTCATCTGACGGTCTCACTTTCATCGCAATAATTAATTAGTGAATGGATTTATTATCGCTGGCATCGGATTTAAATTCATTATAGCTCTCGATGGCAAAAGTGGAGAGGAGGAATGGAAAGCCCAAATAACCTGGAAACTGGAAAATGGAAATAACCGCTGGAAGTCTGAAGTGTGCAGATACTGTTCATTATGAGTTCGTCTTCAGATATATAGAAGGAAAAAAGGAAATATGTAGGTGATGGAAATAAAGAAACCGAAATAGGTGGAAGAAATAAAAAAAATAAAGAAATAAAACAAAAGGAAAAGGGAAAGAAAAGGAAAGAAAAAGGAAAAAAAAATAGAAGGAGTAGAAAAAAAAACATGATATAGATGGTACAAATAAAATAAGCTTAAATAACCTGTAAATAACGCTAAATAACGCTGGAAGTCTGAAATGCGTTTATATTGTTCATCGTGAGTTCTTCAAATATATAGATAGAAAAGAAAAAAATATATATAGGTGGTAGAAATAAAGAAGACTAAAGAAGAGTAATGGTACTATTCTTCTTAACAATTGGAAGCTTCCTTGTCTTCTTATTTCTTCCTGGAGTGAAATATATAACTTTTTTCTTCTCTTTTTCTTCTTGTCTTCCATTTCACGTAACTGAATTGTCTGAGAGGAAGTGATATATATTTTTTTCTTATTATCTTCCTTTTCCTTCTTCTTTTTCTCCTTTTTCTCTTGTGTTTGCTGTGATGAGTGGTGGTGATGATGAAAGATAATAATAATAGTGCTTTCTCCTTTTTCCTTCACCATCATTATCTCCATTTTCCTTCCATTTTTTATCTTCTCTCTTTTCCTCCATTCATCAAGTTGTCTGCATTAATTTCTTTCGTCCTTTACTATCACTACTATTCTTACTACTATTACTACTACTTATACTTTTCCTCCTATTATTTATTTCCATACGTGTCTGTTAAGATGAATACAATCAAAAAGCCTCATTGGGACCAACATATCTGCTGCTGTTTACTCCTTTAATATACGTTAGGTTACTTTGCGTTTTCCTTCACATTCTCTCCTCCATTTTCTTCCCATTCTTCTTCTTCTCCCTCGTAAACTGTATGTACTATCGTAATTTCCATCCAGTAGTAGTAGTAGTAGTAGTAGTAGTAGTAGTAGTAGTAGTAGTAGTAGTAGAAATAGCTAAACAATTGAAGTTTGTTTCTGTTTGACTACCCAGTGCAATCTCTACTACTACTACTACTACTACTACTACCACCACTGCCACCACCACCACTACCTCCTTCGTTCCCATCTTGTCGGCTTTATCACTTCACCTCTGACACTTGGACACATTCTCGGTGCATTACATATTGGCAGTCCGGACGCTTCACAACAACAACACTTCGCCACGCTGTTGGACAAGAATTCCTCAACACGCCCGTACATAAATAACAGGAAAGGTTTCAATAAATGATGGGCCAAACTAAAGGGAAGCGAGGGATATAGCGAGAGAGAGAGAGAGAGAGAGAGAGAGAGAGAGAGAGAGAGAGAGAGAGAGAGAGAGAGAGAGAGAGAGAGAGAGAGAGATGGATTTTTAGGCTTCAAAAATATTTAAGTGTTTAAGATTTTTATATATTTATTGACAGCTGAGCACGCAAGGATTCTCTCTCTCTCTCTCTCTCTCTCTCTCTCTCTCTCTCTCTCTCTCTCTCTCTCTCTCTCTCTCTCTCTCTCTCTCTCTCTCTTTGCACCGCTGCCCACAATATAGATTTCAACTCCATCTGCAACGTGTTTGGTAGAGAATTCTCGTCCGCTATCACTTCAGAGAGAGAGAGAGAGAGAGAGAGAGAGAGAGAGAGAGAGAGAGAGAGAGAGAGAGAGAGAGAGAGAGAGAGAGAGAGAGAGCGCACCGTACATAGTAAGAAAAAAGTTAGTTGCGAATGGGATACTGTAGAATGAGAAACGAGAGAGAGAGAGAGAGAGAGAGAGAGAGAGAGAGAGAGAGAGAGAGAGAGAGAGAGAGAGAGAGAGAGAGAGAGAGAGAGAGAGAGAGACTGTAAAGGATCAAAGTGTAGCTCAAAGCAACCGTTGGGGAAGATGGAAGCAGTTAAGAGAAAAGGAGGAGGAGGAGGAGGACGAGGAGGAGGAGGAGGAGGACGAGGAGGAGGAGGAGGAGGTGAGAGTGAGGACGAAAAGGTGAATGTTTGAAGGTGAGGAATTAAGAGGCCATAAGGAAGATGAAAGTGAGGCTGCGGCTTGAAATGTGAGAGGTTGAAAGTGACAGATTTGAAAATAAAGGGAAGATGAAAAAGAGAAGGTTGAAAGTGTCAATTAAAATGAAAAGGATAAGTTTGGATATAAACATGAAGATAAAATAAGAAGTTTGAAGTTAGATATAAGTTGAAAATGAACGTTTTGAAGTTCAATAAAAGACAAATTAGTGAAGTTTAAAAACAAATAGAAAGGAAAACGAGAAATTTGAAAGGAAACTTGAAGATAAAGTGGAAAATATCAAGAAAAGAGACCAAATAATAAAATACCAGTTAGAAAATAAAGATGATAATGACAAAAGTCTCAAAATGAAGGTGAATAAGTACACAAAATTTAAAGTTATGGAGAGGAGGAAGGTGAGAGGTAAGACGAGGGAGTGAGAGGAGAGAGGGAGAGGAGATGGAGAGCTACAGGTGAAGCCAGGATCAACCTCAGGTGTTTTCATTGTAAGGTACGAAGGGTTCGCGAGGCAGCAGGTTAGACTTTTGCATGTCCTCGCCTTCTCTCTCTCTCTCTCTCTCTCTCTCTCTCTCTCTCTCTCTCTCTCTCTCTCTCTCTCTCTCTAATGGTAGCCACGAGCAGACCAAATGCGTCAAGGGTTAGGTCAGATTTGAGGTGAAAAATAACCCACATTTTTTTTTTCTTCTCTCTCTTCTTTTTGTGGGTAGTGGATGGTCGATCATTGTCACACACACACACACACACACACACACACATGGATGAAGGGCTTAAAATATCAATGACCATGACGCACAAAGGGACGGAAAATTTAAATAGGTTATCTCGAAACCAAACCAGAACGAAACAAAAAAATCCAACTTCATAAGAAACTAGGTCAACAAAATAATATTAAAGTTGATACCTTTATACCGAGAAATCATATGAAAGGTTAAACAGTAAAAATCGTGATTGAAGATAATGTATTGGACTAATGCTAGCTGGGTGGGATTGGGGGGGGGGAAATCAAATTACATAAAAGAACAGATAAAGATGATAATAATAAAGATGATAACATTATACCGGGAAAGTACATGAAAGGATTAACAATAAAAATTTTGAGTAAATATATAGTGGTTAATGACAGTTGGATAAATATAATACATTATTTCAAACACTGGGAATTATTTCAGGAAAGATTAATCGCCAATAACATCATGAAAAAAAAAAACTAAACTCTTGAATTCAGGTTATAAAAAATATGGGAGGATAAAATTTTTATAATGTTGAGCTGGAAAAGTTCTAAAAATAAAGGTGTCTACTTCATGAGACTGAAAACCATTAAGAATTTTATAAATATTCTTAAAAAGTAAAATATTGGAATTTTGAAATTATAGAAGATGAAGGTAATGTTTATAAGATTAAAAATAACCAATACGACTAAAAAAGTTGGAAAAAATAAAACGTATTAGTAACGTTTAAAGGTTTAAAGGATGCCATACTCATGGAGCGCATTAATAACGTTGGGAAATATAATAAAAAAAAGAGGTAACATTTACTGATGAGATTAAAATTAACCAATAACAAATAAATAGATAAATAAATAAATAAATAAAGGCAAAGTATTTTAGTGAAGTTATGATGAAAAAAATGATCTAATACACATAAAATAAGCAAGTTAATAAAACTACACAAACACTTAAAGAAAGCGACATATTTACGTAACGTTTAAAAGAAGAGTTAAAATTAAAGCTAAAAATAACTGATAAGATTAACAACACTCAAACTATATAAAAAAAAACATTAAAAAAGCTAAATATTCAACTAACATTTAAAATAATAAAACACTACAACACGCCTCGCCCTAATAGAGGCAAAACACAGGAATTTAAACTATCGCAACCACCCGATTACCACAAACATTTTATTACATTACGCCAAAACATTCACAACTTTCGTCCCTTCAACATTTCAGCACCACCACCTGCGTAAATATATTTCCCGCGCCCTGACAAACCCCAGCCTTGCCTCTATTAATGCGTCCCCGTCACACACACACACACACACACACACACACACACACGGTTCCGAGGTTTTTTATGAATTATGAGTAGTGAGTCTATATGAAAATACGATGTGGTAATAGGGCTCTCTCTCTCTCTCTCTCTCTCTCTCTCTCTCTCTCTCTCTCTCTCTCTCTCTCTCTCTCTCTCTCCTTGGATATATTGATCTCTTCATAAATTACGAAAGAGACCAGCGGGAGGATGATGACATAACCTGCCTCTGTGGTATTCCTCCTCCTCCTCCTCCTCCTCCTCTTCCTCCTCCTCCTCCTCTTCCTCCTCCTCTTCCACGTCACTTCAACACCCTATTGCGTTTCATTTTCCTTCGTGGTATTTTTTTTTCTTTTCCATCTAATTCATATGTCTTCTCTTCCTCTTCTTCCTCCTCTTTCTCCTCCTCCTCCTCCACCTTCTCCTCTTCTACGTTAATTCTCTCTACTACTCTATTTTATTTATTTTTTTCTCATTTCTTCCTTTCATATAATTTTCATATTTCCCATGATTACATAATTTCCTCCTCCTCCTCCTCCTCTTCCTCCTTCTTTTTCCTATTCATCATCACTCTCTGTCCTTCTTATTCTCTCCTTGTGCTCCTTTCCCTCCTAACCCTCGTGACCTGGTTCTCTCTCTCTCTCTCTCTCTCTCTCTCTCTCTCTCTCTCTCTCTCTCTCTCTCTCTCTCTCTCTCTCTCTCTCTCTCTCTCTCGAGGAAAGTCTGGCGGCATAATATCCCCTTCCCTCTTTGTCTCCCTTCACAGACTGAGTGAGAGGGAGAGGGAGAGGGAGAGGGAGAGGAAGTGGGAGAGGGTTGAAAAAAATAATGTGGTTACGTCATTCTTTTAATTCTGTGTGTGAGTTAGTGCGCTCTTTGTGTGCCTCGCTCTGAGTTGAGTGACTTATATACTACTTAGAATCCTTACTAACACTTTTTCGTAGGTCCCCGTTGCGTCCTGTTTATAAGAATTGCCTCTCTCAATAGACTCACTCACTCAGGGATAGCTCACCTCAACTAACACTACGTAACTTCTCCCTTTGGTGCTTTGCAAGGCGGAGTTAGTGTGATTTTGTTATGTATGTTATTTGTAGTGGCGGTCTGAGGTTTCAAGTGTATTGGCTCAAACTAGATTTCCTGAGTTACTGTTCTGACTTAATTTGACTTACTTCTTAACCTTTTCAATGTTATTTGCCACATTTTCCTTTGTTATGTAAGTTATTTGTAGCAGTGACCTGAGGTTTGAAGTGAATTAAACTAGATTTTCTGAGGTACTATTCTCTCTGGCTTAATTTGATTTACTTCTTAACCTTTCCACTGTCATCTGCCACATTTTTCTTAATCACTAGCCACTGAGACATTTTTCCTTGTGCTAAAGTCACCTCCTAACATTGTACTGCCTAGAAATTCCAAAATCTCTCTTTTTATCTCCTTTCTTGTAGACACTTCAAGATCTCATGATGGTATTAGTAGAGTGAATTGTTATGAATCGTCGTGAAAGGGTTGAATTATACGCAGTCAGTTTTTTAAGAGGTTATCAGTGTGTTCTGTTAGTAATTGTCTCTTTCATCATACTAGATGAGGGGTGACTTAACTACATTAATTCAAACTTGTCCCTCTCGTCCTCTGAGTATCGAAGTTAATGTGAATTGCTAGTTAAGATGCTCGTAATAATAGTAATCTGAGGTTTAACTGAGCTGATTCAAACTAGATTTCCTCAGTCATCATTCTGCCTTTGTCATTACTCTGTTAAATTATTACTTATCATTATTCTTTGTCTAGCGTATACTTTGTCATTATTCCGTCGACCTAATGTAATGTTATTTATTAACTCGGAAAATAACGGTGACATTTTCAAAAGTTATCATTGTGTACCGTGATTAACCGTCTATTTAAATCAACTCGTGCTATAAATTTCTTTTGAGCATAGCCATTTGAAGTGATTCAGTAATACAGTGAACTTAAGCTGTCTACTAAATAAAATAACGCTCTGCTAGTCTCCCTCCTTCTCTATGGCGCCGCACTCGTTGAAACAATGAAATATAGATGAAGAAAAGTCTAAAAACATAAATAAAATGTAGGTAGATCGTTTTCCTTCCTTATGTACCTCGATTTTTAAAAGTTGCGGGTGAAGTGAAAAGTAGAGACAGCGATAAACACGGAAGGTATACAAATATTTAAACCTTATAAGGGTCATTTTCCTTCTCGCTGGAACTTCGATCCTTTAAGTGCAGGAGATATTGTAGAATATAGGTAACCATAAATGTGGAAAGTCTAAAAGAAAAATATAAGTCTTTTCTCTCTCTATGGCACTTCGATTTCTTAACTACAAGGTATAAAAATATAAAACAAAGTGTACGTTATGAATGGAGGAAGTCTAAGGATATATGAATCTTGCGTAGGTCATTTTCCCTCTCCACGGCACCTCAGCTTTCGGAGTACACTTTGGGGAGCACTTGAGGGTATAGTGGTACGGAAGAGTGACGTATGTATGTTCCCTTGGCCACATTCCTTTAACGAGTAGGAATGTGGTGTGGAGAGGAGACAGCAAATGAATCAAGAGTACTTTATTTCTCAAACGTGTCTTCTTGTTTGTCTTTCCTTCTCTTTCTCTTCTCTCTTCTTCAGGTTGTACACTCTCTGGAAGACATATGAACTTAGCTGAACTGATCTGAACTAATGACGGTCAAAAGTGAATGGTGTACAATGAAATGAAATGGGAAAAAAAAAGAAAGGGCAAGATGGAAAATAAAATCAAACTAGCTGAGGAAAATATGAGGCAAGTGTCAAAACGTTAGGAGGAAATAAGTGCTTGAGTTTCACGTTTGGAATGAGTACAGTTGCTTCACGTGCCTCCCCCACACCATCAAATTCCTCTCACATTCCTCCAGTATAATAAGGTGGAGTAGTACTGCGCCTCTCCTGGTTTATGTGTGTGTTAATGGTCTCCTTGCTGCCACGCCGGGAGGACTGGCAGCACTCCCCTCCCACACACTAAGCCTCGCCACTCTACAAAGTCCATGCCTCGCTAAGCCACGACACACGTTTCTATGGTACTCCACACGACTTAAGTAACTCTAGGGTATTCCAAACCACTCCTGTATCATTCTATGCCACACCACGCCACTTCTAAGCCAAGCCAAGCCATGTTATTGTAAAACCACACCCAGATACTCCAAGCCACGCCATGCCAAGTCTCTAAGCCATGCAAACTTTAAGCCACTTCAAGCAGCAATATTTCAAGCCACACCACGCAGGTCTAAGCCATGTCCCGCCACACTAAGCCACCCCAGCGTGGACTCCTCTGCCGTGACAGGTTCCCGTTTTCTTCTAATCGACGCGAGACTGGATTCGTATCAAGCTTCATTCCAAAAAACCCTGAAATAGTACTGACAGTTTCGTCCTGGGGGGAGATTTATGGCGTATTTTGAATTATTCACCCTCTCTCTCCCCCATTTCCCCCCTCTCTCTCTCTCTCTCTCTCTCTCTCTCTCTCTCTCTCTCTCTCTCTCTGCCCCCTTGAGTGCAATCCGATAACTGCTTTTCATCATATATCACCTATTTTTCGTGGGTTTTTCTTCCCTGTGACGCCTATAAAACATACGAGAGAGAGAGAGAGAGAGAGAGAGAGAGAGAGAGAGAGAGAGAGAGAGAGAGAGAGAGAGAGAGAGAGAGAGAGAGAGAAATGTTAATAAGATGTGTAATATTTTGACTGTTTTATAGCTATTCTGAACCACCACAACCACCACCACCACCACCACCACCACAACCACCACCACCACTTCTTCCTCCTCCTCCTCCTCCTCCTCCTCCTCTTGTAATATAGTTCCTATGTTTATAGTTCTTAAGTGTTTCTGTGTTCTACATTGTAAGATTTACCTAATGGTGAACTAAAACTAAGATCAGTATTATTTATTTATCCATTTATTTATTTATTTATTTATTTAATATTATTATTGGTTTTGCATGTTTTTTTTGTTTTAGTTAAGCCTTTTTTTTTCTTTCTCACCTGACGTTTTCTTCCCCAGGTTAATCAACATTTTGCACCTTTATGTCGATCTGAGTGTTGCTTTTTATTTTCTTGCTAGGTTTTTATTAAGTCTCCCCTTTTTTTCTCTCAGCTCTTCCTTTCTTTACGTTTTCTATTTAGCTTCTCTCACCGCGGTCATGTTCTATTCACTTTCTCTCATATTTCCTATCTATTTTTTTCTTTCCCTCTCTCATTCGCTCTCCTCTCCATTCCTTATCTTTCTGCCTCCCTCGCTCCTTCCCCTTTATCTTCCTCCCTCCATCCGGTCCTCCTTTCAAATTCCTTCCTTCCCTCCTTCTCCTTTACCGTTTCTCTCTCCTTCCCCTTCCTTCCATTCTTCCCCACTTCCTTCCGTCTTCTCTCTCTCTCTCTCTCTCTCTCTCTCTCTCTCTCTCTCTCTCTCTCTCTCTCTCTCTCTGTCCTACTTTTTCTTCACATTTCCTAGAACTAACCTTCTTTACTCTTCCTCTCACTCTCGCTCACTCTCCCTCTCCCTCTCTATTCCCAAGTGTCATTTGCCGCCTCTCTCCCTTCTCCCTTGTTCCCTTCCCCGTCTTTCCGAACATCAACAAGACTCGGATTTAAATTTTTTTTTCCCCCTCCCCTGCTGCTCAAGATCGGGAATTGTAGTCTACAGTGGCTGAAACGGACCAATCTAGACACAGGCGATCTCTTAACCCTTGCAGCCACGCAGTTACATCCCGAAGTCCCCTGCTCTTAAAGGCGAAAGTGAAAAATTGAGGTTTCCATCTTCCTCTAATCGTGAAAGCCTGGAGAAAGAGAGAGAGAGAGAGAGAGAGAGAGAGAGAGAGAGAGAGAGAGAGAGAGAGAGAGAGAGAGAGAGAGAGAGAGAGAGAGAGAGAGAGAGAGAGAGAGAGAGAGAGAGAGAGAGAGAGAGAGAGAGAGAGAGAGAGAGAGAGAGAGAGAGAGGGAAGGGTAGGTTACAGTAAAATCTAAATGGTTTTCTAGATGTGATATTTTGTATGCTGTGGTGGTGGTGGTTGTGGTGGTTGGGGTGGTGGTGGTGGTGGTAATAGTAGCAGTAACTACCACCGTCACCACCACTATTCTGAAATCTGTGCCAAATTTTAAGCAATATTCCATGGACTGGCTTTCTTCCATCCTTTTCATTCCTTTCATCCCCCACCTCTCTCTCTCTCTCTCTCTCTCTCTCTCTCTCTCTCTCTCTCTCTCTCTCTCTCTCTCTCTCTCCCGCATGAGTGAGTTCCTCCGGGTAATGTCTAAGGATCTTTGGTCTTGTTTGCATCATCTGCGTCCTCTTGTGTTCTTTTGTCTCATAGCTTCTATCGTAATATCTATTTATTTACCAGTCATATTCGTATTTATCAACGTTTGTGTATATATCTATTTATCTATCTGTCTGTCAATGTATTTACCATATTTCGTATATCAATACGTCTATTTCATCACTGTTTCATTGTATTCATCAACTTCGTGTTTCAATTTGTCCATTTTGTTTTTATCAATCTATCTGTTGCTTTTGTTTATCTATTTACCTATAACATCAACGCTTGTATCACTTTTTTTTTTTTTTCAGCGCCTATCCATCTATTTTACCTATCAGTCTATCAGCCCATTAATCATCACATCATTAACCATTTTGAGTCATTATCGCATCACCCTTTAGCACACCTGTCCATTAGTTCATTCATCGGCCCATTCATCACCTTTAAAAACCCACCCAAGTACTTTACCTGTCCATTCATCAACACTTTACCTGGGTACGAATTCAACGCCGCGAGCACGGAACACCTGTCTTGGCTCATTCACTCACTCACCTGAAGCAACACTCCACAAACCGGTCGCGGGAATCAATCACACACACACCAAAATGCAATCTATTAACGTACAGTGATTCAAGCTACAAATTTGCCTCCTTTCCCAAGCCACATAACTCTGAGGCAAGTACATTAACACTGTCCACGAAGAGGCGGTTCAATAATTCCAGGTAAGGTCGCCCGGTGCACCTGCCACGCCACACCTGCCTTACCTGGCCCCACCTGTGCAGGGCTCCGGGCTTGTACTCTATTTCAAGATACTGCTGTACACCTTGGTATTATTCCTGAGGGTTCTGTGGCACGGAATGTGTGAGTGTGTGTGTGTGTGTGTGTGTTTGTGTGTGTTGTTTGTGACATGCCTGTGTTTTGAAGTGAGTCATATAACTCATGAATTATGAGGCAAAACAACAATAGTAATAACAATGATAATAATAGCACCAGTAACAACAACAACAACAACAACAACAACAACAACAACAACAACAACAA
>NC_087173.1:2702985-2737985 GCF_035594125.1 Scylla paramamosain
TGTGTCCCTACCCATGCCACAGAAATATGATGGTGTGTGTTTAGTGTTCAGGGAAAGTTTCAGTGTCGAGAAATTGCAAGGGTACGTGTGTGTGTGTGTGTGTGTGTGTGTGTGTGTGTGTGTGTGTGTGTGTGTGTGTGTGTGTGTGTGTGTGTGTGTGTGTGTGTGTGTGTGTGTGTGTGTGTGTGTGTGTGTGTGTGTGTGTGTGAGTGAGTGAGTGAGTGAGTGAGTGAGTGAGTGAGTGAGTGAGAGAGAGAGAGAGAGAGAGAGAGAGAGAGAGAGAGAGAGAGAGAGAGAGAGAGAGAGAGAGAGAGAGAGAGAGAGAGAGAGACCATGTCATTCACAACTGAACGTATTTTCTTTTCACCCAGACTCAGACTTTTCTTTCTCTCTCTCTCTCTTTTTCATCCTATATCATAATCCTTACAGGTCGAAATTCAATGGATTTCTCTATTTTTTTCCCGGAATGTTTTCAGAAACCGCATGATATTTTTGAGTGACGGGAAGGGAAGGGCTTACCCAGCTGTGTGTGCGTGTGTGTGTGTGTGTGTGTGTGTGTGTGTGTGTGTGTGTGTGTGTGTGTGTGTGTGTGTGTGAACTTTCTCTGAACCAAGAACGGACTGTTTACTGTTATTTGGCGCGCCCTGAAGTTTGCTTCTTTTTAATATCTAACAAAAACGGCTTGGTGATATCAACTGGTGAGGCCTCGCTAGCTACACACACACACACACACACACACACACACACACACACACACCTGCCACCACCAGCAAGCCACCCACATACACCTCCTCTCTAAGACCCTAAGTAGTAACATTAGCAACCTTATCACACATTCTGCTACTAGTTTTTTGTACCGTGCTTGTTTTTATTCAATACTCGCTCCCCAGATTCGGTTTATTTATGGGATTAACTCATTTGTTTTGCTTCTATTAGCCTTTTGTTTTTGGGAGCGAGATGCATCCCTCATGTCTCTTTTTGTGGCGATCGTCAAGCCAGTCTCGTAATCTTCGTTATGGTCTACGAGGGAACCATAAATTGCTGCCTTCTTGTGTGTGTTTTTTGTACTAGTGTCTTAGGAGGAGGAGTGAGAGGCGGGCTGTGTAGTTATGTGGGCGGAGGACAGAGAGAGAGAGAGAGAGAGAGAGAGAGAGAGAGAGAGAGAGAGAGAGAGAGAGAGAGAGAGAGAGAGAGAGAGAGAGAGAGAGAGATTATATACTAGTGTGTAATAGAGAGATTGTGTGTGCGTGTGTGTGCGTTAAAGAAGTCGATTGTGTGTGTGCTTCCTATTCACTCGACGATCTGCACTCATCATTCTCCCTTCCTTGAGACAGACGAAAGACGGATACAACCTTCCTATCTCTCGTAGCGTCCAGTTCCTCTGACACCGAAGACTGCCACAGGGATGCATCTCTGTACTCTTCGCTCACACGTCCTCCTCCTCCTTCTTCTCCTCCTCCGAGACGCTTCCCTGCCGAAATAATGAATACATGATCACACGAACCGTATACGGAGGCCACATACACAGGGCAGGAATAAGATAGACGAAACACTAAGCACTATGATAAACAACCCTTCCAATCTCACACCATACGATTCAACTTTGACGAAACAAGCGATTCAAACCACGTATCTTTGTCCTCCCACGTAATCCACCAACGATCCATCAGGTCTTCGATTAATCCGAACCATCAATCCTCCACCTGTGTCTGCTATCCACTGTCTCGCTCACCTGCCGCCGCATCCTTATTAGGGACAGGCGCAGGTGGGGACAGGTAGCGCCAGGTAAGGGGAGTGCTCCATCCTAAGTATTCTCTCAAGTAGCGAGCTGTTCCATATGAAGGAGAGTGGACGGGGAGGTGATGAGGGTGCGACGTGTGTTATGTGGATAAGTCAGGCTTGGTCACTGGTCCTCTCTCTCTCTCTCTCTCTCTCTCTCTCTCTCTCTCTCTCTCTCTCTCTCTCTCTCTCTCTCTCAAATTGCCCACTCCACAATTCCCTGATTATGTCCTCGATTATTACCTGAATATTCTACTTTTCCTCCTCCTCCTCCTCCTCCTCCTCCTCTTCCTCCTCCTCCTCCTCCTCTTCCTCCTCCAAATGACAGGTGTCGGAGTGCTTGCCTAATAAATATTCCACATAGAGGTGAATATTGCACAGGTAAGCTCCTCACCTGTCCAGACTTAATGAATACCCTTCCCTTCACTCTCTCTCTCTCTCTCTCTCTCTCTCTCTCTCTCTCTCTCTCTCTCTCTCTCTCTCTCTCTCTCTCTCTCTCTCTCTCTCTCTCTCTCTCTCTCTCTCTCTCTCTCTCTCTCTCTTGAAGGGCTGCCCCGTCTCCTGAGTCCTTCCCTAATATGTATCAAGACGGCGGGACTTTAGCTTCTGCAGTGCGCCTTCCTTCTGCCTAAAAGTAAAGGAGTGGTGACATACGATACCTAATGTGTGTGTGAGTGTGTGTGTGTGTGTGTGTGTGTGTGTGTGTGTGTGTGTGTGTGTGTGTGTGTGTGTAACTGTGCTTCTCTCTCTCTCTCTCTCTCTCTCTCTCTCTCTCTCTCTCTCTCTCTCTCTCTCTCTCTCTCTCTCTCTCTCTCTCTCTCTCTCTCTCATAAGGAATAAGAGAAGCACATAACGTAAATAACGCAAAATAACGCTCCCGTAACGTTATAACTGCGCGTCTTTACCGTTCTCCTGCATTCCATAAGCACCCTTGTTTATGCGCGGCCTCGCCTGGATGATTAAGGTAAATGGCTCATCCAGGTAAGAGTATTTTTTTCCCGGCAGCAGGTAAAAAAAATGGGAGTTGTGCAGGTAAATTTTAAGGTGCATAATGGAATACTTTTCTAGGACGGAGTGATGTCATTAAAGGTGTTTGATAACTTTGCTTGTTTCGTCTATAGTATGTCTTTTGTTTTTTGTATTATAGAGGGGAATGTTAGGTTAGGTTAGGTTAGGTTAGGTTAGATTAGATTAGGTTAGGTTAGGTTAGGTTAGGTTAGGTTAGGTTAAGTTAGGTTAAGTTAGGTTAAGTTAGATTAGGTTAAGTTAGGTTAGGTTAGGTTAAGTTAGGTTAGGTTAGGTTAAGTTAGATTAGGTTAATAAGTTAGGTTTGGTTAAGTTAGGTTAAGTTAGGTTAGGTTAGGTGTGGTTAGGTTAAGTTAGATTAGGTTAATAAGTTAGGTTTGGTTACGTTAGGTTAAGTTAGACTGGGTTAGATTAAGTTAGGTTGGGTTAGGTTAGGTTAGGTTAGGTTAGGTTAGGTTAAGTTAGATTAGGTTAAGTTAGGTTAAGTTAGGTTAGGTTAGGTGTGGTTAGGTTAAGTTAGATTAGGTTAATAAGTTAGGTTTGGTTACGTTAGGTTAAGTTAGGTTGGGTTAGGTTAAGTTAGGTTGGGTTAGGTTAGGTTAGATTAGGTTAAGTTAGGTTAAGTTAGGCTGGGTTAGGTTAAGTTAGGTTAGGTTAGGTTAGGTTAGGTTAGGTTAGGTTAGGTTAGGTTAGGTTATATAGTGAATTCAAAAATACCAAAGGCGTAAAGGTGAATGAGGCACGTTATTACTTTGCTGTATCTCATCAAGTTTTATTTTGTACCAGGGAGGGAAAAGTAAGGTTAAGATAGGTTAGGTTAGATGAAGTTATAAAGTGAAGATATTAAAGGCGTAAAGATGAATGAGACACGCTGTTACTTTGCTTTATCTCATCTGTAGTCTGTGCCGCAAGTTCTGTTTTGCACCAGGGAGGGGAAAAGTTAGTTTAAGTTATATAGTAAATTCAAGATATTAAAGGAGTAAAGATGAATGAGGTACTTTGTCACTTTGCTGTATCTCATCTACAGTCTTTTATACAGTTAATTGGATATTGAGGCTATAAAGATTAATGACAAATTGACTTACCTCACTTTTTACTTCACTTTTTCTTCACCTCGACAGAAAATTAGCAAGCCATGCAGTAAATCAAGAATATCAAAGCCATGAAAACTGATGGACAAATTTACTTACTTCACTTCACTTCAACTCATTAATACTTTACTTCTCAATCTTCTCTTAACCACGAGAGGACATTGTTACGTTGGGTTAACTTACAGAACAGAACAGCAGCATCAAAACCACAAACATTAATGACAAACTCACTTACCTCCCTGTAAATCATATCTACTTTATATCTCATTCCTTTTTCCACCACGAAGGGAGACTGCTACGTCATGTTAGGGTACGTTACGTTAGCCTAGATTATAGTGAAGTAAAAACACTAAACTCACAAAGATATATGAAGAATTTGCTACTATACTAATATATTATAAGAATTTACCGCTATACCAATGCATTATATCTCTCATTTTTTTTTTCCACCACGATAGGAAAATGTTACGTTATTACAGGTTAGGCCAGCTTAGATTATGCAGTAAAGTAAAGGTACTAAAGTCATAAAGATAGATGAGGAATTATTTACCGCCTTAACACACTATAATACTTTACACCTCAATTTTCCACACGACAGAAGAAAATTGCGTTCTAAATTTTTATCACGTACGAAGATGAGAGAGAGAGAGAGGGACACACATTTTCGCTCATACTTCCACCTTGCCATAACAAAACATCGCAAACAATTAATGGGCTGGTAAATGAGAGAAAATAAGGAAGAGAAAAAAAAGAAGAGAAAAAGAATAAATTAGAACGCAGTACCATAACTAGAGAGAGAGAGAGAGAGAGAGAGAGAGAGAGAGAGAGAGAGAGAGAGAGAGAGAGAGAGAGAGAGAGAGAGAGAGAGAGAGGGTGACAAGAGCAGCACAGCAGTAAAACACACAAAAAAGAAAGTAAATCAAGCCAGGAATATGGCAGCGTAAACTCGACCAAAGGCTAAAAGGGAGGACAATGATATACTTCAAATAGCGAGCGAGTTTCCTCCTGCAGCAAAAGGCTTGGTCATTTAATTTGCGGCTGATTTAGTGGCCAATTGTGTCATCTGTAACGTGTGTGTGTGTGTGTGTGTGTGTGTGTGTGTGTGTGTGTGTGTGTGTGTGTGTGTGTGTGTGTGTGTGTGTGTGTGTGTGTGTTTATCAGATATATTTTGCTCTCTTCCCTTTTAAGTTGTAATCCAGAGAGAGAGAGAGAGAGAGAGAGAGAGAGAGAGAGAGAGAGAGAGAGAGAGAGAGAGAGAGAGAGAGAGAGAGAGAGAGAGAGAGAAATTTCTTATAGCATTTAAACTTTCATACTTTATTAGCCTTCTAAAATAAATTACTAAGAAAAAAATAATACCACATCCTAGAGAGAGAGAGAGAGAGAGAGAGAGAGAGAGAGAGAGAGAGAGAGAGAGAGAGAGAGAGAGAGAGAGAGAGAAAGAGTGGCGACGACTAAGACGACGAAGACAGATGGATTCAAAACAAGAGAGACGGAGAAGGAGAGACAAAATGAAACAATGAGAAGAGATGCAGAGACCGCGCGGCAATGTTGAGCGTGACGCAACATTAATCACGCCGCGGAGGAGGAGGAGGCGGAGGAGGAGGAGGAGGAGGAGGAGGAGGAGGTAGTAGAATCAGGACATGGAGAAGATAGAAGAAGGACGAAGAAAGATAGTGAAAGAATAATGAAGTTTGAGGAGGAGGAGGAGCAGCAGAAGGAGTAGGAGGAGGAGGAGGAGGAGGAGGAGGAGGAGGAGGAGGAGGAGGAGGAGGAGGAGGAGGAGGAAAAAGAATGTTAAGTAGAAGAAGGCCACGGAGAAGATAGAAGGAAGACGAAGAGATAATAACAACAAGAGGAGTTGGGAAGTGAAGTGGACAAAAAGATGAGTAATAGGAGGAGGAGGAGGAGGAGGAGGAGGAGGAGGAGGAGGAGGAGGAGGAGGAGAAAAGATAAAAAAAAAAAGAACAATGACAGGGAAGATCATATAAGAAGGAAGTAGTAATACCAGGAGGAGGAGGAGGAGGAGGAGGAGGAGGAGGAGGAGGAGGAGGAAGCACGGCAATCACTTACCTGGGGAATCATTAACAGGCCACAGGTAGGCAGGTGAGGTTTCCCGCCTCTTGAATTCAGAGAGGAACGGATTACAGGCAGACAGACAGACACACAGAGCTAATCACGCAGAGAGGCGAGAGGAGGAGGAGGAGGAGGAGGAGGAGGAGGAGGAGGAGGAGGAGGAGGAGGAGGAGGAGGAGGTGGAACAGACACATTTCAAAGATACTGACTTGAAAATTATGTACTTCTTTTCTTTTCCTTCTCTTTCTCTTCCTCCTCCTCCTTCTATCTCCTGCTTAAATTACTGTCTCCTGTTTCTCTCTCTCTCTCTCTCTCTCTCTCTCTCTCTCTCTCTCTCTCTCTCTCTCTCTCTCTCTCTCTCTCTCTCTCTCTCTCTCTCTCTCTCTCTCTCTCTCTCTCTCTCTCTCTCTCTCTCTCTCTCTCTCTCTCTCTCTCTCTCTCTCTCTCTCTCTCTCTCGTATGTCCTCACACGCTAGATATGATAGGCTCAAGGTGATATTAGTATGGTGCAGTGTTCTCCAGTCCCCTTCAGAGGAGCAGAGTAAGGGACGTGTTTCCGTTTTCCCCGTGTTCCTGCTACCGAGGTTCCTTGGATCTGAGACTGACTGGGAAAGATTATGTCCTCTCTCCATTCTTGTCACACAGAATAACCGTACGTCCTTTATTGTTTTCACTATATATGGCTGTTTCAATGGCTGCCTCTATCCTACTATCACTACTACTACCACCACCACCACCACTACTACTACTACTACTACTATTACTACTATCCGTATTACAATTGTTTCTTTTCTTATACGACTTCACACACACACACACACACACACACACACACACACACACACACACACACACACACACTTTCTTAACTTTCCTTCATGACAACTAAGAGAAAGGATGAATGCAAAGACTGAGAAAAAGAATAAATAAACTGACGTAGCTAATAAAATACTGTCAGGAATGACAGAGACAGAGAGAGAGAGAGAGAGAGAGAGAGAGAGAGAGAGAGAGAGAGAGAGAGAGAGAGAGAGAGAGAGAGAGAGAGAGAGAGAGAGAGAGAGAGAGAGAGAGCCCAGCTTTCAACATGCACCTAAACTATTTCATATACAACTTTTAAACTTTTCCTGAAACATTTATTTATTATCCTTATCCTCAGAAATTCACCACACACACACACACACACACACACACACACACACACACACACACACACACATACAAACACACACACACACACACACACACACACACACACGAGGTTCTTTCTGTCTTCTATATCAGCCTCGGATTTTTCCTCCCAGCGTGAAAACAAAAGACTGCCTAGCTGCTAAGATCAGAAGCGCCTCATAAGACTCTTGTGTGGCTACGCGGCGTGTCTGGTTGGGTCTTAGAGGCTGACAGGTCTTGGGAGGATGTGGCGGCTTGTACTGTGTGTGTGTGTGTGTGTGTGTGTGTGTGTGTGTGTGTGTGTGTGTGTGTGTGTGTGTGTGTATGTGTGTGTCGCGTCAAATCCAGACAAGTGGTTAGCTGGTCAGAATGTTCTACCCTCATTGAGAAGAGATTGTTTATCTTCTTCCTCCTCCTTCTTCCTTCTTTTTCTCTTCCTCCTTGCGTGTCTGCCTATCTTCCCGTCCCTACCTCCCTCCACTACCTCACATATACCTTTCTCTTACCCCCTCCCCATCCCCTCCCATCCTTTCTTTATTCTCTGACCTTACTATCCCTCCCTTCCTCCCTCCCTCCATCCCTCCTCCTCGTCCTGCTGCTCGGAAATGTTTCTCGTCACGTGTGTTTGTAACTGTGACGGAATTCTCGACATAAGAACACTTGTCAACTTCGCGTGAATTGCCTTTGTTTGTTTTTCCAACACGAAGGCAGCAGATTCTTGGTCATTTCCTTAATGGGGCCGTGAGGAATGATGAGACAAGAGGGTGCACTTGACAACCACGACGCCACACCACCACTAGAACTGTCACTCACTCATGCTCCTCACTCCTGACATGCAAATCTGAACACAGCGGCAAGAAGGTGAAGATTTAGCAGGGACGTAGGTGCAACACAATAAACTACACATCTCATAGACCCACGACGCCACAGTATTGCCAGAACCGTCCCTCACTCACTCACTCACTCACTCACTCACTCACTCACATTCCTCATTCTTCCCGCTCCTCATTGCACGGTCTAATTTCCCAGACGCGTGTACCTGTAATTACTAACGCAGGTGTGATGCCCTCCTTTCCCCCTCCTTTCCGCGCCTTCCCTCGCTCCTTCCCAGCCTCCCTCCGTCCCTCCAAAGGCTGCCGCCCCTGCATTAATCAAGCCTCCATTACTGAGTGTCAGGCAGCGCCCAGGACACCCTGATATATGGACTGACACATTCACGTCCCTTGGCGCTGGCATGGGAGGCGTGGGTGCTGCGTGGGAGATAGGAGGAGGGAATAGGAGTAGGTGGGAGGAGAGAGAAGGCGTTCGAGTTTGAAAGGAGGCGTAGAGAAGGACTATGACAGGTGTGCGTGGGAGGGAAGGAGCTTAGAGGGTTCACGTGGGAGGATGTATGAGTAATGAAACGTGTGGGAGGTTTGTGTGTGGAGGAGTGCTCGTATGTGTGTGTGTGTGTGTGTGTGTATGTGTGTGTGTGTGTGTGTGGGAGCGATGCAAGGAGAAAGAAGACGTGTGATGGGAGTCGTGGGAGAAATGCATGTGGGGAAAGAAGTGAATGGAGAAAAGCCTTATGAGTGTGGGAGGTGATGTGCAGGAGACGTGTGGCAGATGAACTTGGGAGGGAAGCGAGTACCATTATGGGGGGAAGAGTCGCAGTGAAGGAGGAATGGGAGGAAAGAAGGCAGGTGGAGGAAAGTAAACACCATTATTTCACTCACAACAATCTAATAACAATGTAATAATGAGGAAAAAACAACCGTGCCTGTACTTAAATGGTAATTAGCACGCACAGCAGCAAGCAAAGTTGGTAACATTTTAACAAGAACAATGAAAACGGAAGTTGATATAAATTATTTTAGCGCGGCATCTTTTTTTCTTTTTTTCCTTTATAACATACGCTGTTTTTAATTATTTCTCGTCCCTTTCGCGTGGAGAGAATGACAAAGAAGGAAGGTGGCGAGAGACAAAAAGATTAGCACGTATAAATTTCATACAGGGACTGCCACGTGTAGGCCTGATGGCTTCTTGCAGCTTCCCTTATTTTCTTATGCTATGTAACCAGACTAACACGGCACTAGCACATCATTAACCTACCGTCACCACAAACACAGGTATCTAAGTATCACCATCCTCATTATCGTCTCCCTCATCACTAATCTTCCTGCACTTAACATAAACTTATCGCCTTTACAGATAACTACCGCAACCGTAACATTTCACTAAATCAGCATCACCACCACCATCATAATTACCACAACTTCTATTAACATTATTATCACAAACATCACTATTATTACAACCACTACCAAAACAACCACCACCTCCACCATTAACCTTTCCAAACACAAAACCTCACCCCATCCCACACACACACACACACACACACACACACACACACACACACACACATCAGTACCACCAGACAAACTTCACACATCACCTCACACTAATACCGCCCAAAAGACGCCACTCCGCCTCTCACCACTCAACCATCCTCCCATTTTCTCCTTTTTAGCCCTTAAATATCCCCGTTTTCTTTAGACACCGTGTGAGGGAAGGCTAAAGTGTTTACTTTTGGTATTTACTCAGGTGATGACGCGTCAGATTCATTCAGCGCCCTCGTCTTTTGTCCCTGATGAAACAAAACTTTAATTATGTATGATTAAACGAAGCCGAAGTGAAGATATTTGTGGGGAAGACAGAGGGAGTGGATGGAAGACGTGACGGGGAAGGAGGAAGGGAGAGAGGCGAAGATAGGGAGGGGAGACAGAGAGGAGGGAATTAAGAGGGAGAGGTTGGAAGACGTGAAGGGAGAGGAGGAAGAGAGGGGGAATGGGACACACGAGGGAATTTAAAGGGAGAAACTAGAAAAGAAAATGTCAAAAAAGGAAGAGGAGGGAAAGGGAGAACGAAAAGAAATGGAGACAGGGAGGGGAACTGAGAAGACAAGAAAATAGAGGAAATAGAACACGAAAAGAAGAGAGGAGAGGGGAAAATATGGGACATGAGAAGGGAGAGAAAGAGGAAGGAGGAAAGATGGGGGAGGAGGGAGAAAGAGGAAAGAATGACAAATAGAGAGAGGAAAGAGAAAAAAAGGGGAAAAGAGGAGACAGACATGGGGGCAGAAGATAAAGAAAAAAAGAGGAGAAAGAAGGGAGACAGAGGAAAGGGGGACATGAGACAGGAGAGAAAGAGAAAGGAAGGGGAGAGGAGGAAGGTCAAAAAGGGTGGATCGCAGGGAGAGGGAGGGGAGAGTCAGGGAGAGTGAAGGGAAGAGGGACACGTTGATAAGTTTATAATGTTTATTTTTCATCAGTTCCGCTCGGCAGCAATCGACTGTTTAAATAAAGTCTTGGGATCAGGAAAAAGACTTTATCCTCCTTCACA
This sequence comes from Scylla paramamosain, assembly GCF_035594125.1. Classification (NCBI taxonomy): domain Eukaryota; kingdom Metazoa; phylum Arthropoda; class Malacostraca; order Decapoda; family Portunidae; genus Scylla; species Scylla paramamosain. The sequence continues at coordinate 2,713,506 of NC_087173.1, forward strand.
TTTATTTCTCTGGTGGTAACGAGGAGGATTTAAGTTAATTAGGCGGTGAAGAGGAGGAGGAGGAGGAGGAGGAGAGGCAAAGCGAGATAACCAGCTAGTGACAAAATTATTATTATCGTTATTGTCGTCATTACTATATTCATTTCCAGTATTAATATTTATATGACATAGTCCAGATGTTAAGAAACTGTAATGTATTATTATCACCAGTTATTATTATTGTTACTATTATATATTACTATTATTACTAGTATACCTAACACTTATATTAACTAATGAACGAGAAATGTAGACTAAACATAAGTAAATTACAAAATGAAAACAAAACCTTCACCTGTCATTAGCATCATTATTACTAATACCATCAGCATCACCATTTTACAGACAATATTAACACACACCTCTTTACTTAACTAATTGAATATAACGTTAAAACTTTCACGAATCATTATCATCATCACCATCATCATTATTAACCCCACCATTACTATTACGACAGGCAACTTTCACATCACAATTGCCTCCACTCACCTAATGGCGCAGGAAATCAAGATATTCGCTTGTACATTCTGGCCGAACAAATTCCACTCGGGGCCTTCAATAAAACCGATAGTTGGGCACGTCTGGTGTCAAGCCGCGAGTATATTAGAGTGCCAATTTACCTTCCAACGATCGATTATGATATTGCAATACAGAGGCATCCAGTGTGTGTGTGTGTGTGTGTGTGTGTGTGTGTGTGTGTGTGTGTGTGTGTGTGTGTGTGTGTGTGTGTGTGTGTGTGTGTGGTATATCAGTTCAAATTTCATCGTTTTATATGAAATTTATTAGGAAGCTTTATTTTATTTTATTTATTTATTTTTTTGTCATTACTGATTATATTGTGATTATTGATCTGTTTATATCATTACATTAAAATATAGAGCCACTAAAATTGTGAAAGGATGTTAATAATAAACCTTGTATATTTCTTTGTGTGTGTGTGTGTGTGTGTGTGTGTGTGTGTGTGTGTGTGTGTGTGTGTGTGTGTGTGTGTGTGTGTGTGTGTGTGCCAGCGTTGGTTTGCTTATTCTGCATCATCTCTATACATATAAATCCCAATACGCTTTAATAACCACCGAGGGCAGCACCAGACTGAAGATAACCTCTAAGATTGAAAACAAATAACTTACAAAACCACAGACATAACACAAACACAATAAAACACTCCATGCTTATCTGTACCAGCAGGGAATGGAGGCACCGGAGCACACTGGAGGCAGCAAACTCCTGACGGGGATATCTGAGCTTGGGGAAGAGGAGGAGGCGTGTTCACATCAGCCATTCAGAGACCTCATAGCATAGACAGAGGGAGCACAATAGGGATTCCCAGACTGCCTTGGCGAGGGTGTATTGAACGTTCATGAGGCTCTGTGTGACTTCGTGTGACAGGGACAGACTGATGGGAGTGTCGATAAGGAGATGGAGAGGAAACAGGGAGAGAGAACGAGTAAGAGCAAAGAGGTGCTAAAGGGAAAGAGTTAAGTGTAAAGAACAGGTGAGACACAGGTAATGGGAGGAGAAAGGATGGCAAGGGATGAGATAAGGAAAGACGAGAGATGCGAGGTAAGGATTGTACTAAGAGGGGACTACAGGTATGAAATCAGGTGTTGTGTAGAACAGGTGTATGACAGGTGAAGAACATGATATGGAGATGGTGGGGAAGGTGTCGGGGGGGGGGGGTAGGGACGGACAGGTAGAAGGGAAAGGGACATGTAGTGTGGTTAGTTACATAAGAAAGGGAAAGAGGGAGAAAAAGATATATATATATATATATATATATATATATATATATATATATATATATATATATATATATATATATATATATATATATATATATATATATAGTTAAGTAAGGAAGGCTGAGGCTGCTATGTGGGAGGTAGTGGAGAGGTAAGTGGAAGGTGGTAGGCGTGGAGGATGTGGCGGTAGGTAGTGTAAAGGTGTGGAAGAGGTGATAAGCAGAGAGAAAAATAAGTGATGGTTGGTGGGGAGTGTGGAGCCAGGGGGTGAAACTGGTGGCATCCAGGTGTAGAGGTGGTAGAAGGGGTGAAGATGGTTCCCGCGTGTCGTGTGTGGCGGTGTGGCGTGATTTGCATATCAGTGAGGCGTGTGTCAGGTTCGGTCATCCGTGGGCCGGCGGCTTATGGCTCCCTGGCGTGTTCTCTGTCTCGGGATGGGAGTCAGAGGAGCACCTGCAATGCTGTGGGACTGCGCCTCAGTGGGCCGCGGCGGGGCTGTTACGACCTCTAGACCAACACGAATATTATCTTTATCTGTCAGCATTACTCGTGTGACTCAAGGTAATGGCGGCGCGCGGGATAAACGTAACGGCAAAGTAAATGATAGAAATGAGAAACAATCGGATAAACAATAAATCCAGAAAGTGCGTGAGGAGGGACTTGGAGGAGACAGAGAGAGGGAGAGGGAGAGAAAGAGAGTGGGAAGGAGGAACTGGACGCCACGTGAGGGTCGTTCAGAAGACACCCGCTACTACCACGGGATTGAAGGACTGGCACAAGAAATATGTAATAAATCCTATGTGTCTGAGGCCGAAGATGAGTGCGTGGGTGCGTCAGTCAGCGGGGACACGTACTGAGAGTCACATCTACGCAAGCCTGGTTATTGGAATGTGAAAGCGAGGCAGCAGGGGAAAGAAAATTACAGCTCGGGTAGATGGGGACACGAGGGTCATTACAGACTTCTTCCTGACGTATGGTGAAGTGATGGTGGTGGGAGTGGAACCCGCGGCGACATCATCACCATGACAACGCTCTGCAACGTAACAACACGACGTAGCAACGCATTCCATCACATTCATAGCGTGGACTCTACCGTCGCCTCCGCTTCACCTCGCTTCGCTTCCCTTCCCTCCCTCAGCTCACCACCAACTCCTCAGCCGCGCCTCGTTCAGCCAAGGGGAAAGGTTCGCCTCAAATAATCCTTAATCAACAACTTCTGACGTGAAATTCTCCAGTCGCTCAAAGTTCAGGGGAAGCGCCTCGTCACCGGCCTCCTCCTCCTCCTCCTCCTCCTCCTCCTCCTCCTCCTTCACTCCAGCATCAGCAAAGGGTCACAGGTAGTAAATTCAACATCCATCATCAAACCTTTGCAAATGTTATGAATTTATGCTTTTTATTTTACACGTTAATGCTGATGTTGTGCAATCTTATCCTTATCGAAACGGAAAATCCTGAAAAAAACTCACTTCGATCCTACGAAGAGAGAAAAGACTCCGATCCTACAAAAAAAGAAGAAAAAAGACTCCAACCCTACAGAAAAAGACTTCAATCCTACAAAAAAAGACTGATCTTACGAAAAAGAAAAAAACATTCTACAAAGAAAAAAACACTGAAATCATAAAAAAAAAAAATGAAAAAAAGACGCCAATGCTACAAAAAAAACCAGAAGACTCAAAGAGAAAGCTACAAAAGGCTTCCGACGCCACTAAAAGCACATTAACGAGCCAGATAACTACAGAAACTCCTCTTTAGCCCGTTCCCTGTAGTGTCCCGAGGGGCGCCATGCCAACCCCGAATGTTCCTCCGCCCTCTCAGCCCCAGGAGTCTCCCGAAGGAGGCACACAATATGCTGGGTCAGGCGCAGTTAGGAAGGGATTATAACTTGAAACGTCGGTGCCAAGATGGTGTTGCAACGACCTGCTCATGGAAGGGAAGTGAAGGGGAAGTGAAGGGAGGGGAGAGGAATGGGAGGGGAAGGATAGGGATGATGGGAGTGAGATGAGAGGCGAGGAAGTGTGCTGTCTTGTTTAGTGCTTATAATTGTGTATATATGTGTGTTTGTGTGTGTGTGTGTGTGTGTGTGTGTGTGTGTGTGTGTGTGTGTGTGTGTGTGTGTGTGTGGGTGTGTGGGATGCAGTTTTCTTCTTCTAGTTCTTATTTCTATTTTAATTCTTATCATTTAAGTTCCTGGTCTTAATGTTTTCATTATTATTATTATTATCATTATTATTATTATTATTATTATTATTATTATTATTATTATTATTATTATTATTATCACATATAATTATAAACCATTAATCTTTATATTATTACTAATATTACCGTTACTCAATTTCTCCCCTTTTTTTAATTGCATTCTTTATAGTTATTATTATTATTATCATTATTATTATTACTATTATTATTATTATTATCATTATTATTACCAACACCCATTCTTCTCTTTAAACTTTCCCTTCACATTCTTATCATCATTACCAACATCCTCATTACTCTTCTCTACAAATCGTGTTTCCATATCACCCTTATCACCATCATCACTATCATTACCACCACGTTCATTATATAATCCCAAGCCATCCCACAGCCTCATTATCACCGCCTTTTTCTCTCCCGCTCGTACGTCAGGCGAGGCGTCAAAGTGGCTTGCATTAATTAAGTGTTCCCTTTGATCTGAGTGCCGGCCGCCTCTTCCCTGACTCACCTGAAAACTCCGTCTCTTAATGGGATTCACCTGTGTCATGCATGCAATATAATCTACCCTTTGAGATCTCTATATTTCTAGGCAGTATCTCTCTCTCTCTCTCTCTCTCTCTCTCTCTCTCTCTCTCTCTCTCTCTCTCTCTCTCTCTCTGGTATTGTTCATTTTGTTCTTAACTGTGGCTGTTTTCTTTTCAATTTGTTGTTATCTCTTTTTCATATCAAAATAAAGGAGGGGATTGAGTCTCTCGCTCTCTCTCTCTCTCTCTCTCTCTCTCTCTCTCTCTCTCTCTCTCTCTCTCTCTCTCTCTCTCTCTCTCTCTCTCTCTCTCTCAATTATCTGAGTTTTCATTTGTTATATACATATTTTTCGTATCAACGGTTTAAACTCTCTCTCTCTCTCTCTCTCTCTCTCTCTCTCTCTCTCTCTCTCTCTCTCTCTCTCTCTCTCTCTCTCTCTCTCTCTCTCTCTCTCTCCGTAGGTCTGCCCCTGATAAAAAAAAAAAAATATGATAGAACGTAAAAGTCTTTCAGTTCCTCTGCACTCAAATGAACCTTTTATCAATAACTAACCTGCTTTTTTTTTCCCTGATAATATTTTTTTACTCCTCATCGCGAGTTTGCGGGAAAATGCGAAGAAATTTTAAACGATTTGAAATGAAAAAAGAGAATGGATGAGCGATTATATTTTTCCTAACGATATAACTGTGGTTTATTTATTTATTTATTTTAGGGTGTTGTTGTGGTGATGGTGGTGGTGGTGGTGGTAGTGGTGGTGGTTATTGTGGTCATGGACACTGTTGTTATTGTTCATATTACCAACACTCGGACAAGTAAGTGCCTTTATATTCACCTGATGGTCCTAAAGGTAACAGGACAGTTGTATATTTACTTATTCAAAATGCAAGTCGTCAGAGTGTACACCTTCAAAATATTCACCTTCTCACCTTTTCAAATTCACGTCTTCAAAACTGAAGCCTCCGAAATTTGCAGCTTTTGAAAATATGCAGCTATTCAAAATTTACACCATTACAAACTTACATCTTTGAAGATTTAAACCTTTCCAAATTCGCACCTTTTAAAATTTACATCTTTAGAAATTCAAAGCCTTCCAAAATTTTCACCCTTCAAAATCTACACCCTTTATTATTTACACCTTTCAAAATCTAAACACTCCAAAATTTAAACCCTTCTAGAATTTACACCCACGAAAATTTCACTAAAAATTACACCTCCCAAAACTAACACTCTTTATTATTTACACCTTTCAATATTCACACCCTTCATTATTCACACCTCCACAATTTATCCCTTCGTCACCTTCGTCAGCGTGTTCAAACTAGGGAACGTTTCTCTGGAAATGTTTGTGTTATGTGACGTGATCCTTCCCATTTGGCTCCGGTCGTAACACTGTTAATACGAGACCCTCATATCGAGATGGGCAGTATTTAATACACGAGAGAGAGAGAGAGAGAGAGAGAGAGAGAGAGAGAGAGAGAGAGAGAGAGAGAGAGAGAGAGAGAGAGAGAGAAAACACAGGTAGCTTCCTCGGCGCGCCCCTGGAGGTGGTGCGTGACAAAGGGAATGAATGACTGGCCAATTCTGAAAGCAAAATCAAAACGGAACTGCGCCGAGAGGAGAAAAAAGGGAGAGAGAGAAAGAGAAGCAACAACAACAGTGCGAGGTGACTGTGTTTTCTCTCCGTTGTTTTTGTTACTGAGAATAAGAGGAAGGGACTTGCTCAAGGGGCGGAGGAGGGGAAACGGGGAGAGAAAGAACGCAGAGAGAGAAAGAGAGAACAGCCACGAGGAGAATGCTGGGAGGAAAAGAGTGGTAAAAGTGAGTGAGAGAGTGAGTGAGTGAGTGAGTGAGTGAATGGATGGAAGAGAGAGGTACATGCAAGAATACCTGAAAGTTTACGTAATGTTTCTCACCTGTATGACTTTAGTGTCAGGTAAGGTCAGGTAACTAAGCCCTTTGTAATGAGTGAGTGATTGACTGTGTAGGAGAGTGACGTACATGCAAGAATACCTGAAAGTGTACGCAATATTTTTCACCTGTATGAATTTTAGTTAGTGACAGGTAGCATCACGTAAGTAAACCCTTTGTAATGCCGCTCACCTATCTCACCTTGCCTTAGCTTTACCTTAGAGCGAGTTAAATCAGACTTACCATCACACACACACACACACACACACACACACACACACACACACAGGTGCCATTTCAGGGAATTACAAATACCTTGAAGTCTTTGATATTGTATTACACAATGTCATATCGCTTCGTCTAGTAAGTGAGAGTAAGAATTTTAAATTGCATTGTTCTCTCTCTTGTTTTATGTTAAGCAACGTATTAATAATAGTACTTGTGGAGGTGGACAAAGGATTAGTCTTTTGTGAAACGCCTTTGTGGTTGGTGGCGAGAGAGAGAGAGAGAGAGAGAGAGAGAGAGAGAGAGAGAGAGAGAGAGAGAGAGAGAGAGAGAGAGAGAGAGAGAGAGAGAGAGAGAGAGAGAGAGAGCTAACTGGAGAACGGAGAACTGATAGAACACGTGAAAAATAACACCCACACACACACACACACACACACACACACACACACACACACACACACACACACAGGGCACGCTCTTCCTACATGAGGCGTCACGACTTCAAGCGGACACTAACACACAACACGGTGCCCGAGGTGACCGATTATTCATAGACACGGAGACCCAGACGCGAGATAAGTGTGCCTATGACTGACAGCTTAGAGCGGGCACAGATAACACCAAGCACGCACAAGCTGAGAGAGAGAGAGAGAGAGAGAGAGAGAGAGAGAGAGAGAGAGAGAGAGAGAGAGAGAGAGAGAGAGAGAGAGAGAGAGAGAGAGAGTCACTCCACTGTTATTGTCGGATGAAAAATAAATAACAGATTAAAATGTTAACAACCTAAACTAAAAGCAAAATGAAGCGAGCGAGCGAGAGAGAGAGAGAGAGAGAGAGAGAGAGAGAGAGAGAGAGAGAGAGAGAGAGAGAGAGAGAGAGAGAGAGAGAGCTATTTTAGATGACCAACAAAGAACACGCGCGCGCAAACACACACACACACACACACACACACACACACACACACACACACACACACACACACACACACACACACACACACGAGTACCTCTTTGCTTAGGCCTAAGAAATCTAAAAATGTGCTACTAACAAGACCAGACTAATGACCACAAAAGACCACCAATGCCTACTGCTAACAAGTGAGCCCTCAGGTGGTGTTAACTTAGGCTGGATCTGGGAAGGTTATGTGGTGCTACTGACGGCTAGATTAAGTTAGGTGGTGTTAGGTTCAGATTTGGTTAGGTTAGGTTAAGTGGCGTTAGGTTAGGTGGTGGTAGATTAAAGTTATGTTTTATTAGTTTAGATTAACCCTCTGACTGCCACTTGGTACATCTTTCCCTGACTACCAATCACGCTGAGACATCTTTACTTGTTTTACAGCCACATCCAATCTTTGAACTGAGAAGATATTGCAAAATGTATTCCTTTTCATAGCCAACTTTCCTGTAGATGCTTATAAAGACTTCACGCATCGCTTCTGGTGCTGCTAACTGTTTCGTGTCGCGGTGAAAGGGAAGGTTGTGTTAGGTTAGGTTAAATTAGGTTATGCAAAGTTACGTTAAGTTAGATGCTATGAGGTTAAGGTAGATTGGGCTACGTTATATTACGTTACCTTTGATTAAGTTTAGATACTCTTCATGGAGATACGTGACAAAAAAATAAAAAAAGCTTTGTTGGCAAGTCTTCCACTCCCCACAGAGAGAGAGAGAGAGAGAGAGAGAGAGAGAGAGAGAGAGAGAGAGAGAGAGAGAGAGAGAGAGAGAGAGAGAGAGAGAGAGAGAGAGAGAGAGAAATGATTCCTTGCACTTATTCAGAAAATCGTAGATGTGCTTGTGTGATTGTCCCTCGCAGATTGTGAGTGTAAAGGAAAAGGTTTACTTGCCAAGACTCTGAGATTGTGTATTTAAAGACCGTGCTTGTGGAGCCATTTTACAAGTATCTAGCATTGTTAAACTTCCTTTTCCTGTCTTGTTTATACTTTGCACGTTCCTCCTCCTCCTTGTTCTCTTTCTCTTTACTCTCTCCTCCTTCAAATCCACTTTTCTTTCATCTCTTTTCTTCTTTACTTCCTTCGTTCTTGTTCAATTTTTCTTTTCTCTGCTCATGACCTTTGTCCTACTCTTACTCTTTCTCCTCCTCCTCTTCTTCTTCTTCTTCTTCCTGTCTTGGTGTGTGAATTAAGAGCAACACTCCGCTATAACGAAGATGTCTCGTCACGCTGTATATTACACTTACTCTGCATTTATCTCGCTTTAAAACTCCCAAAGTGCTCTTCTTCCCTTTGTTTTGCCTTTTTGAGAATTATATTACTGTCGCCTTTCTTCCAAAATTCCTCTCTTATTTTCTCTTTTCTCTCTCTTTCTAGCTTGAGACTTTCTTCATTTCCTGCATCTTGTGTTTTGTACTTTTCTTTTTGTTTCTCTCTCTCTCTCTCTCTCTCTCTCTCTCTCTCTCTCTCTCTCTCTCTCTCTCTCTCTCTCTCTCTCTCGTTCCTTTTTCTCCATTTTATTTGTATTTCATCTTCCTTCTTTCACTAACACGTACGTATCTTTTGTCCTCTCCCTTATCTCACTTTTATTCTTCTTTTCCCTTCATCCTCGTTCGTTTTCGCCTCATTTTTCTTGTCATTTTTCATTTCTTTATTGCACATTTCCTTTTGGCCATTTACATTTTCTGTTTCATCTCCTCCTCCTCCTCCTCTTCCTCCTCCTCTGTGAAACGTACGCTCCAAGTTATTCCACCTCCTCCTCTTCCTCCTCCTCCTCCCTCACGTGACATGACGCACCTCCGGAGAAACTGGTCTTAATGGTTCAGTAAATTCCATTCCGGTGTCGGTTTACAGCCAGTTCGAACCTGACGAGCGAAACGTGTGTCGTGTTGAGGCCTCGTTATAAATCCAACCGAAGCAAAATACCGTCCGGCCCACCAATTACCTGGGTGGCTCTCTCTCTCTCTCTCTCTCTCTCTCTCTCTCTCTCTCTCTCTGGAAATCCTGTTTACTGTCTCCCGTCTTTCTTTTTGTATATGGTTCGTTAACTTTCTTCGTCTCTTTTACACTTCTCTCTCTCTCTCTCTCTCTCTCTCTCTCTCTCTCTCTCTCTCTCTCTCTCTCTCTCTCTCTCTCTCAATCCTGCTTACTCGTATTATTTAACCTCTTTCCCTCCCTCCCTCTTTCTTTTCTTTCTTTCTCTCACTCTTTCTTTCTTTACCATTCTTTCGTTAATCTCGCCTCTTCTGCACCTCCTTCATTACCACCACCACCACCACCTCCACCACCACCACTATGTCCTAATTTCCTCTTCCTCCTGCTGCTTCTCCTCTAACCTCTTCCCTCTCTTCCTCCTCATCCCTTCCTATAGTGAGTGCTCTTCCTCCTCTTCCTCCTCAATTGCTTAAAATAACACGGCTTCCCACTGACACAAGAACCCACAAGACTCTCCCCCCTTCTTCCCCTCACCGAAAATGAGATACCTAATGAGAAAGAGATGGGAGAGAGAGACACCAGCGCACCACGAGCCCGCCACGACGCAAGCCTGGTATAGATACTCGTTAACTCCGGGTGAGGCAGTCGACAGGCGCCCTTAACTAGTGAGAGGGAGAGGGCAGGGAGGGAGAGGCAGGAAGGATGAACAGAGGAGGAGGAAAGTGGAGAGAGGTGGTAATGTAAGAAAGTGTTGTGTGTTGGTTAAAAGGGGAGAGAGAGAGAGAGAGAGAGAGAGAGAGAGAGAGAGAGAGAGAGAGAGAGAGAGAGAGAGAGAGAGAGAGAGAGAGAGAGGGCGGTAAAAGAGACCAGGAAAGTTAACGATGAAGAAAAAGAAAGACGAAAACAGTAAACAAGATTTTCAGAGAGAGAGAGAGAGAGAGAGAGAGAGAGAGAGAGAGAGAGAGAGAGAGAGAGAGAGAGAGAGAGAGAGAGAGAGAGAGATTCAAAACAGCAAACGGGAAGACAGACCAAACAAGGGAGAAGAGATAGAAACAAATAGACGAACAGACAAAAGAGAGACAGAGAAAAAAAAAAAGACAGGAAAGGAGTGAATTTGAGCAAGTGAGAGCGGCAGAAAGAAGGCAGAAATATATCAGCTGCATCAGACAATCATGTGTGTCGTTACCGTAAATTTTTATCATCATTATTAAGACGTGTTGGGAGTGACGCTACAGGCAGGGAGGGGGGCGAAGTGTGGGCGACGGCGTGGAGAGGAGAGGGGAGGGGAGAGGATGTAAAAGGGAGGGGTTGGCTATGGGGGTAGACTGAGGGAGAAGGGAGAAGGGTGGAGGAGAGGGTAAATCCATTCTCTTTGACTGGAAGTGGGCGCCTTTCTTTCAAACCCAAGGGAGGGAGAACTGGCCGAGGCTGACGGAATTGAGAGGAGGCATTTACTGGTCCTGCGGAACGCTTGGGAGTTCAGTGTGTAGTTTAAGTAATAGTTTCTGGAAGATTATTGAGGCAGTGGGATGTTCTTTTAAATTTCAGGAATTACTAAAGGTTATTTTGTTTGTTTTTGTGGGTCTTGCTTTGTATTTTAACTTTGGATTTTTAAATGAAATAAAAAAAGTTTCTAAAAGATTATATAAAGTCAGATGTTGTCTTTTTAATTTTCAAGGGTTACTCGGTTCGCTGTTTTGTGTTTGGCTTGGCATTTTAACTCTCGACTTAAAAAAAAAGATAAGATTACAGAAGCAGTTTGACTTTTTTTATTGTCTATATTTCAATCTTTGCTTCTGATATATATGAAAAAAAAAAAAAAATAGAAAATTCTTAAGGATTATAGAAACTGTCAGATGTTCCTTCCATCTATAAAGTTGATTCTGTTTTGCCCTTTTGTGTCTTCCTGTACATTCTAACTTCTGAGTGGCAGGTAATGACAACGTGACACCTGCACCCTTAAATAACAATACAGAACAAGACACTCAATTACACTTGCACAATTCTAAACAATATTGCTGAGGAATATGAAACTACAGACACTTGAAGATCTGAATTATTCCACCACTCCCTCTGTTATCTCTGTAGTAAGTGCATTTCGAAATTACACTCCACCTCCAGACCACTTTAATATTAGTCTTGAAGGGAAGGTGCAGCAAAGGAAAGGTTAACATGGAGGTAGTGGTGAAGGGTACGTGGACTGAGAAATGCTTACTTTATTCATCTAGTCAGGAATGGAGTACTCACGCATTGCCTGTGTTTCCTCCCCCAGTGTCTCTAATTTGTCAGTGTCCTCAGTTAACATACGTTTCAAAAGTTGGCTGAAATCTAATCATACGAGCAGCCTGGTGACCTTTCCGTTTTATTTTTTTTTTAAGTATACTATGAAAATTGTGTTTTTTTTAATATCTATCTATATACCAGGCCGCAATCACACACGGGGTAGCCAAGACAAACGCAACACACACACATACACACCACTCACACTCCTTGCCCCGCCGGCCCATAGTGGAGAGAAAGGCTCGTGTACCACCTTACTACACTACAGACAAAGCAAAACATTACATTTTCGGACAAAGTTCTAAAAATAGTTATTCAAACATTATGAAGGCATTGAATTCTTCCTCCCATTTTTTTCCTTTACGTTTTCTGTTTGATTAATTTTTTAAGGGTATACCATAAACGTTTAGGATTTCAGGGTATATGGATCTAAATAAAGGAAAAAAAAGTAAAACATCACAGACAGTGAGTTGTTATCCCGCTTTGCATTTAAGTATTTTCAAGAGCATCCCACGAACAGTTGGGATTTCTGGATGTAAGGTTCTAAAAATTGGTTTATTACTTAAGGATCACAGAAGCAGTAATGTGTTCTTCCCCTTTTTGTTGTCTGTTTTTGAAGGAGCTTTTGTGTTTCAGCTGAGGGAGATTGGTTGGGTGTTCTGTTCCTTTTGTTCTTAGAAATGGAGTTGAGCGTTCCATTTCACGGCTATTGGAGGAGAGGCGTTCTTTTAATTACAGTGGTGAGGGTGAGGCGTCCTTCAGGCCATGGGTACTATTCCTATTTTCCCTCGGGTTAAGAGAAGCCTCGCTTGCGTTGGTGAAAAAGAGACTAAAGACTTGATGAGCCACTGTGGAAGCCAGACAAAGTAAGGGTTGAAGCTAACGCACCAATATACAAGTGGATGGTGCTGTGTGTCTTTCTTAACCCATTCACTGCTATTTTGCACATCTTTCCTGAGTCACTGACCATTTCACATGACATCTCTTGTTCTGCAGCAACATCCAAATATTGTATTGGGTAGATGTTAGAAAATCTACTCTTTTTTATGCCTTTTCTTTATTGTAATGCTTATAAAGACTACATATATTGCTTTTAAGTGCTGTGAATTTTTGCATATCGCAATGAGGACTTGTACTTGTGAAATGGGACAAAAGATTTACGGAACCAAAATAAAACCTAACACACACAAAAATCTCTGCTGGCTTATCCATATGCAACTAAACATGACCCTCTTTTTTACCTGAAGTGCGAGACAAGCCTTATCAAAAGTAGGAATACAGACTTGGAGAATCGTAACGAAACTTGATGGAATAAAGAATGAGTCCTAACAAATCCATAGATAATTCAGCGGTACTATATTCTTTTCCCTCTAAGTGCAGAATGAGAACGATTCGGACAGTCGAGATCAACATACGCCCCCTCGTTCCAATGTGTCTTAGCGACTTCCTCTGGTCTGGTAAGAATCTATCACTTGTCAGGCTTGGTAGGGAGTCTCTCACTAGATTAGAAGAGGTGAGAACATTAGATTACTCAACTTCTAAGGGCCGCTGCACACCATGGGGACGGTCACACTCAAGTCACGGTGCGCTCACGGTCCAGTCACATAATATTACATGCATTTCAATGGAAGCCTTCACACTGGCGCTCACGGTCCCCACTGGAATGCATGTAATAATATGTGACTGGACTTTGCTTGAGCGTGACCGTCCCTATAGTGAACCCGAAGACTGAGAATAGAAAAAAAAAAAAACAAGATTGTGAATAGAAAAAAAAAGATAGTAAGACAGTGAAAAGAGAAAACAATCTTAGTTAGACTGTGAATAGAAAATTAAGAGAAAAACAATCTATAAACATTCAAAATCCGTAACAAAAATAGAAATGCAGAACAACAACACCCAACCGCATCTATATAAGGACACCGCTCAGGGATGCAACGCTTAGTTTGACACAGGGAGCAGAGGAGGACGGATCGCTGTGCCTGATCGCTTAATCCCCACTGCAGCTGATCCGCGTGACGTCACCAGGGTCACTGCGGGGTCACGGGGAGGTCACGGACATTCTTTAACGCCCAGACTTCATTTTTTTCCTCTTTTTACTCTCTGGTAGTGCCTGCAATGGCTTTTTTTGGGCCATTTACCTGCTTAATCTGGGGAGAACCTCGTCAATAATGTTTGTGTGACGTCGCGGAATGATGAACGATGCTCCCTCTCCCACTCCCTCTCTCTCCCTCCCTCCTTTCCTTCCGTTCGTCCTTTTCCCCATTCATTCCGCTCTCCATCTTTTCCATTATCATTCTTTCCTTCTTTCGTTATTATTTCTCTCTCTCTCTCTCTCTCTCTCTCTCTCTCTCTCTCTCTCTCTCTCTCTCTCTCTCTCTCTCTCTCATTCCCTTTTCTCCATTATCTTTTATTCGCCTTATTCTCGTTTCCCATAATTTTTTTTCTCTTCTTTCGTCTTTCACTGGCATTTTTCTCATTTCTTTCTATTTTATCTTATTCCCTTGTCAGATTCTTCTATACTCTCATTCTTCCGTCTTTTACTTTTACCATTTCAATCTTCCCTCAGTTAATCTAATTCCCGCATGCATATTTCTCTTCCTTTTCTCCCTCCCTGTACCTTTTCATCACTCCGTACCGACCCATAATCTCCCTCCCCATGCTTCTCTCTCCCCATGCCCCTCACTTTCACCTCTCCCTCTCCCTCCTCCCACCTGAGGACATCAAAGGCGGATCACCTCCATAACGACAGGTAGACCGCGGCGCCACGCTCATTACGAGGCCAGGTGAGGCAGGTGAGGGCCGTATGGGGCGCACCTATCTTATAAACATGCACAAACTCCACAGAGATGGCCGAGAATGGGAATAGGTGAAGGGGGAATGAGCGGATAGATGAAGGGGTAAGCATGTGATGAGGTAGAGGTATAATGGAAGTGTGATGGGATAGGTGATGGGTATATTAGGGTTAGTTGAGGTAATTGAGAAAACTGAATTGACACCAAAAGAACTATCAGTGTATCTATTTAGTATTACCAGTGAACTACCAGTGAATAGGATAGATACAGAATAAGAGGGAATAAAGAGGGAAGGAAGGCAAGTATAGGGATAGTGAATGAGGAATGAGGGGGAATGAAGAGGAATGATGCGGTAATGGTGTATGGAAGTAGTGAGGGGATAGCTGAGGGGAATATGAAGGTAGTTAAGTTAAAGACGAGATAAATAAAGAGAGGAAATGTAAGTGAAGGGTTAGCTGAGGAATGAGAGGAACTGAATGGGGATTTGACGAGAGGTAGGTTAGGTGAGGCGAATACAGGTGAGGGGAATAAAGTTACGTAAATAAGATAAGAGAAATTAGATAAGACAAACGAAGTACATAAGTTAAGGTGAAGGGGTAACAGATGAGAGGAGCAGGAAAGGGAAACACAGGTAAGGAAACAAGGTGAGGGGAAGGGGGACAAGGTGAGTGGAAGAATAAGGGACAAGCACAGGGAGTCAAAATTGATGAGGGGAAATATGGATGACAAACTGCAGGTGATGGGTACAAATGAAGGTGAGGGGAACAGGTGAGGGGAAGGGTGAGGTGGAAGAGAGGGGAGTGAAGGGGTGGAGGAGCCTCAGAGGGTGTGTGGAGCGGATATTCCACCTTTATAATCCACTTTCTCGTGATTTTTTCCCCTTTTGTCTTTGGTAATGCTCCATCAGGGGAAACTGGCTGGAAAATTAACTTATTTGGGTGCCATATTCTTTCCTCTTACATAATTACTGTACTTTTTCCCATAAATTTCCCGAAACATTTTTTTTTAAGACGTATGTTATATTTTTTCTTTCCCCTTTCATAATCTTTCAAAAGGCCAAAAAAGTACGTTAATTTTATCCTTTATTTTTTTTTTCTATATCACTACGAATTGGTGAAACACGAAGTAAAGTTAACATATTTTATTTATTTTTTCTTTCCAGGTATGTTTCCTTTTTCCTTCTGGGTATGTTTCGTTATTTCTTTGCGTCTCGTGTGATTGAAAGACCCCCTGACACGCAGTACCTGGCTTCCTGTCCAGCGGCGAGCAGATGTTTACGACAGACTCACGAAGTAGCCGGATTAATGAGCTGTTGCCAAGGAGGAGGAGGAGGAGGAGGAGGAGGAGGAGGAGGAGAAGGAGGAGGAGGAAGAGGAGGAGGAATAAAAAAACAAAAAAAAAAAAAAAAAAAGGAAAGACGAACACCATTATAAAAAGGAAGAAGAGGAAATTAACAAAACACAAAAATGACAATAAAAATAATGAAAAAAAGAAAGATACGAGGAACGAAAAGAATAAAAAGTAGGAGAAATAAAGAAGGAAAGATACGGAGGACGAAAACGAAGATAAACCGCAGGAAGAGGAAGAGGAGGAGGAGGAGGAGAAAATAAAGACAACTCTAGAGAAAAATGAGGATAAAGACACAAATAAATAATAATAAACGCAATCACGGTTTCCCTGCCACTGTCTTGCCACCGTCAGACAAAAAGGGATATTCTGCCGTGACCTGCCGTGACCTGCCTGACGGAGAGGTCAATACGTCGCTAGCATGAAGGGACTCGGGACTCGGAACACGCTCGAGACACCGGTTCACTCCTGCTGTTTCGGATGCGGTTTGTTTATTGGATGGTGTAGCTCTTCACATCCTCGTAAGGGCCAAAAGGTATGCTGCTGCTTTGTTTTTCTTTGGTGTTCGTTTGTGTTTGTTTAAAGAGCCCCGTGAAAATCCGGTGAATCAGGATGTGCGTGAAAAAAAAAAGAAATGATAAATAGAAAGTAAGTCAAATGTGTGAGTGAGTGAGTGAGTGAGTGAGAGTGTGTGTGTGTGTGTGTGTGTGTGTGTGTGTGTGTGTGTGTGTGTGTGTGTGTGTGTTTGATTAAAAAGCGCCACATCAACAGGATTAAACGACGCCGCACAAAAAGGGGGAAAAAAAAAAAAAATCAAATCAAATCACAGAAATTCACCTTACAGAAAAATGGCTTAGACTTAAATTTACCGCGGCGACTTCAGCATATTAATATAAAGAAAATAAAAAGAAATAAATAAATAAATAAAACATCAAACTCCACCATAAAAAAAAAAAAACAGAAAAGCAACGAAACACGCAAACTGGCTCAGGCTGACAGGACAACTGGTGTGGTATTAAGTAATTAAAGAACCGAGCAGCTAAACTTTCACGTCATTACGAACACAACAACTCGCGCGGGAGATAATTACTCTAGTTAGCGGTCATCTCGTTGTCTCTCATCTCACAGGTAACAAACCCTTCACCTGTGTACCTTTATTACCACTTATGCTTAACACGGAGCGTCACGACCTCAAAAATACCTGGTAAATGCTAAAAATCTCATGACCTCGAGTAATTTCCAACTTAATTAACTTGCATTAACAACAAGTCCTCTCTGCCCACGAGTTTGCCCCGAGTGTAATCTTGGAAGTTATGGAAAGTTTGAACCTCATTTTTGTTGTTGGGTATTCAGTAAGAGCGCCATGTGACTCTCCCTGAATGGCCTCGCGTGGTGCTGTGCCTTTTATCCCTTTTCCATTTCTTTTATTTACTTTTCCCATCACTCTATTTTCCTCCCTATTTCTACCAATTCCTTCTATTATCTTATCAAGTTCTCCATTACTCCACTCGGTCCTTCATTATTATCTACTCTTGTTTTCACTCTTATTCGTCAACGTTACACATAAATATCACTTTACTTATGTAACAAAAACCATTATACACATTCGTTACTCATTGTTTTTTTCTCTCTTTTTCCAGGTAAGATCCGGGTGACGTTTGCTTACTTTACCTGCGAGTATGAGATATGTGAGTAAATATCTATTCCACTTATTAATTCATCCAGAATTCTTTTTAATTTTATGTTTTCTCAATCTATAATTTCTTCCCTGTTTCTATTAATTGATTGCATTATTTTATCTACATATTTGTCTTCTTTCCATCATTCTATCCATTTACATCATTGTTATACGCTTTTTCTCACATCCCTCTCTCGATTCATTAGGTCAGGTGAGGTCATGTTATATTAGATTCATGATTAACTAAACAGAGAAGAAAGAAAACTGTCAGGAGGGGAAATGTGTTAATCAGGTGAAAATGTCATGTAGTATTAAGTTAAAGAAAAAGAAAAAAAGAAATACTAGGGAGAAGTAAGAAGAAAAATTGTCCTAATCTCTCTTACCATTCCTTTGCCAAACTCCCTTCCCATTTCTTTACCAAACTCCCTTCCCATTTCTTCTTTCTCAGACTCCATTCCTGTCGCTTCTTTGCCGCACTCCCTAGTCCTTCTATATCACACTCCCTATTCCCTTCCCACCCCTTCCTTGTCAGACTCCATACTCACAATTTCTCAAACCACACTCCGTATCCCATCTTCGTCACACTCCCTCCCTCCTTTGATCACTGTACTGTAAAAGGAACATAACAGAAGCTTTCCAGTTGGACCACCACACACAGGCAGGACAAGAACAGAACACACACGGTTTTACTCTTCCTCGACGTGGTGTTTGGTGTTCCGTTTTGATTGCAAGCAAGTGAGGCAACGCATTTCCAGCGATCTGAATGCAAGTGAAGCGTTTTGGTGGCTCGTGTCTTTGCTTGCTTGTATTTGTGGTGAGCATTGTACGTATTACCAGTGATCTGCGGCTATCTTCCTTGCTCTCTCTCTCTCTCTCTCTCTCTCTCTCTCTCTCTCTCTCTCTCTCTCTCTCTCTGATACGTCTTTGTTTCGTTTTATTTCTTTTCCTTACGGATTTCATATTGGTAAGAGAGAGAGAGAGAGAGAGAGAGAGAGAGAGAGAGAGAGAGAGAGAGAGAGAGAGAGAGAGAGAGAGAGAGAGAGAGAGAGAATGATTGAATGATTGATCGGCGGAAAATTACCAGTCAATCTCTCTCTCTCTCTCTCTCTCTCTCTCTCTCTCTCTCTCTCTCTCTCTCTCTCTCTCTCTAACCCTCCCCCGCCCCTCCTCGTCTCCCTACCACAACAAAATAGAAAAAAACATTCAAACCACACACTACAAACAACAGCAAATACACAGCTACTTCTCACCAGCTAAACATTCAGGAACAGACTAGCCAAGCCCAGCCCAGCCCAGCCCAGCCCAGCCAAGCCTTCAGACGACGAACCCTCACTACTAAAATGACAAGGGATTGGCGTTCTAACCTTGAGCCTCCCGCCGAGGGTCAGGACACGCCCGCTGGTCTCTCTTCGGCCCTCTGGTGTCACGCATCGATCTGAAAAGTCAATGAGTCAAGTTGAAATTGAGAGAATGGGAAGGGGAGGAGGAGGAGGAGGAGGAAGAGGAGGAAGAGGAGGAGGAGGAGGAGGAGGAGGAGGAGGAGGAGGAGGAGGAGGAGGACTGTTTTGTGTTATTGTTCTGTGTTTGAAGGGGCGCATTGTGTGTGTGGGTGTTAGAGAGAGAGAGAGAGAGAGAGAGAGAGAGAGAGAGAGAGAGAGAGAGAGAGAGAGAGAGAGAGAGAGAGAGAGAGACCTAACACCAACAACGGAATGAATCAAACCTGTCTGCATTTTTCCTCATTCAATCAATATGAAATGAAACTCGAGAGAGAGAGAGAGAGAGAGAGAGAGAGAGAGAGAGAGAGAGAGAGAGAGAGAGAGAGAGAGAGAGAGAGAGAGAGAAGAAAGGAAACAGCAACACGGCGCAAAACAGGCTCGGAGCGGATTACAGTAACGCCCCTGACTCCCTGGTATTTTGTCCCTTCACGCCACGCACGCACGCAGGAAAAGGTAGACACGGCGCGAAAAATAAATAATAACTCATATAACAACGCCAAAAAATATTCAATCTAAATGCCTGTCTTTCTCTTTCTCTTTTCTTTCTATTGCTTTTTTTTTCTTCTTTATTGCATCTATATTTCTTCTGTGAGTGAGAGGGATGTTGGTGGTGTTTATTGATACTTTTTTTTATTGTTATGTATACGTGGAAAGGAACATTGACACTAAGTAGAAGTTCATTATAATATAAAAAAGAATGTAAATCCAGAGAATGGTTTTAAAAGCAATGAAGAAAAAAAAAGAACGAAAACAAACATTAAACCTCTGCAAAAAATAAAGATTGAATACATATAGCTTGAGGGAGGATGATAAATTTAGCCCATATACTCGTAATTACAGGGAAAGAGGATAAACCCATAGAATATAAACCTTTGCTGGAATAAAAGGGAACCAAAATCAAACATAACAAAAGCATAACAAACCCAAACAGTAGAGAGTGATGACCTCTAAAACAGCAACAACAACAACAAACAACCAAAGACAACAACAACAAAACCAAACCATAAAAAAACGAAAATACGTAAAAAAAGAAAAAGAAAATGGAAAAAGAAAAACCAACACACTAAGCCCATCACCACACACAAAAGAAGAATCAAACCAAGAACACAAGGCAGCGAGCACCACTTGAAGAGAGCGTCATTTGTTCAGCACGAGAGCGGAGGGGTAAGGACAAGGAGGAGGGGCATGGCTGGCAGTAAAAATTAAAGCGTTTCGTCGTGTGCTCTCTCTTTAAGCCAATTAAAAGAGATGGAAGAGTCACGCTTACAACCGGAGAACCACGTGAATCCTTTATTGAACAGCTGTGGGGAGTCAGGCGAGTGGGTGGACTTGCTTATAAGACCTTGCTGGTATTGGAATGTCTTCTGAATACTACTACCTGGAAGCTTACGTCATAGGTCACACAGGTAAGAGAAGGTGCATTGTCAAGGTGAGTGTGAGTGACGTGATTGTTGAGTTATAGGTGAATGAGAGTGAGTTAGGTGAATGAAAGGCTTGCGTTGGCCAGAGTGAGTGTACTGTGCGTGGCATGATGTACTGGGTTATGTATCGGAGAAGTGGATTGATGCCTCTATAAAGAATGACAGATACGAGGTCATGAAAATTAGTATAAGTGTAATAGAAGTGAAAGAGAGAGAGGAAGTGGGACGGTCACGGTGCGAATAACTGACGTGAACGAGAGAGCATGGAAAGAAAGGAACAGTGGGGAGTAAAATGAATACGGCAATGTAGATTAATTGTAGTAGTAGTAGTAGTAGTAGTAGTAGTAGTAGTAGTAGTAGTAGTAGTAGTCTTTATGATAAGAATTACAATACGACAAGAAAAAGCGACAAGATCAACTGAAAAACAATAATAGCATCAGAAGTTGTATTAGTAGTAGTAGTAGTAATAGTAAAAACAACAACAACAACAACAACAACAACAACAACAACAACAATGAAATAACCAGTTCACCCCGGCGAGGAGGAGGAGGAGGAGCAGGAAGAGGAGGAGGCGGGATGGGGAGGGGGAGGAAGAAGAGCAACATTTTCTTAAGGAACTCAATCCTCTACTCTCCTTCTGGCTATGTTTAATCCGATTTCACACCTCGGCCAGCTCGTCCTGTCTGGATCTGAACCCTTCCCAGCACTCCCTCCCCTCCCAGTCTTATCAAATGTCCAGTCCTCCCCAGAAACCCCAATTTTCACTCCCAATCCCTCCCGAATCTGCAGTGGCGTTCTATCTACTCTCTCTCTCTCTCTCTCTCTCTCTCTCTCTCTCTCTCTCTCTCTCTCTCTCTCTGGTAATTTTTTTATTACAATGGCGAGTATTTGGTCACACAGTCGCTTGAATAATATATGAAGAATGAAAAAAATATGAGTAAGAGTCACTGTCCGAGCTGTGTGTGTGCATTCGCGCGCGTGGACGGTAAGCAAAATCTCACGGGCGAGGGGAGGAGAATCTGACGAGGTGAAGAGAAACATAATAATGATGGAGGCGCCGCCGGAGATTACCGTGGAGATTGTGCTGGGAGATCAGGTGGTGGTGGTGGTGGTAGTGGTTGTGGTGATGGTGGTAGTAGCGGTGTGGTGATTATCTGAGTGATGGTGGCGGTCGAAATGATGATTAAATCTGCAGAATGGTGGTGAGTGGCTGGTGGTGTGGTGGAGACGGCTATACGAGGCAATTTTGTGGTTGTTATCGTGGTGGTGGTGGTGGTGGTGAACGGAGAAGCAAATGTTTTTTAACAGAGTTGTGATGGTTTTCAAATTGGATATTTCTTTTTCTCGAGGCCGTAGTAGATGATATGGAAATACTATATAGTTTTATTCCTTTTTTTGCTACTACTACTACTTCTATTACTACTACTACTACTACTACTATTACTACTACTACCACCACCACCACCACCACCAAAAGTGCGCATCACCTAGTACTTTTCTTAACCTAACCTTACCTCACCCACCCACTACCTACCTGAACCAGTTTCATTACTACTACTACTACTACTACTACTACTACTACTACTACTATTACAACTACCACTACCACCACAAATAAACATCACCTAGTACTTTCCCTAACCTAACCTTACCCGCCCATCCACCCACCTACTCACCCAACTACACCAGCACTTCGAAGCACCAATCCCAAATCGACGTGCAGCAGCTTCACTCATTCTCCCACTCCCTCACTCCCTCACCCTCCAGTCTTCCAGGTGTGTCTGTGGCTTATCCAGACTGGAGCGAGGTAGTGTATAAAATCCTATAATTCTGCCGCAGCAAAACCCTCCCCTGCTGCCTTGTCCTATTACGTGCCGCGTTGCCTAAAGGGGACCGTCCGCCGCGCGAGATGGGCCTGTTTCCCGCCAGTATACATTTTCATGGCTGCCTTTACGGTTTGCCCCATCAGTTCCTGCCAAGATAACAAGTCCAGCGCTGACCCGTGCTGACCCGCGCCGACGTATGTATGTACGTATGTGTGTTGTGTGTGTGTGTGTCTGTGTGTGTAGCCTCGAGCATATATTCTCTATAGCACGAACCTTGAGAACTGGTGATTTGCTGCTGTTATCGTTGTTGTTATTATTATTATTATTATTATTATTATTATTATTATTATTATTATTATCATTATTATTATTATTACATTCATTTATAAAAATAGTGTTCATACCGTGGTAGTAGTAGTAGTAGTAACAGTAACAGGATGAACACTAATAGTAGGAGGAGGAGGAGGAGGAGGAGGAGGCACAATAATAAAAATAAAACAGTAAAGGTAGAAATGAAGTAGAAATAACAGCAGTAGCAACAACAACAACAATAACAACAACAACAACAATAACAACAACAACAACAACAACCACAACAAGAGCAGCATTATTACCATTATCAGTATTACCACTCTCACACAATACGTATCATCATTATTATAAGCAAAGTGTGATGGTGTATAATCTCAAGGTGTCTCGCGGCTGTTTGCTCCTAAATGGCAGGCGGTCGGTGTACCTGCATGCCCGTGTCTACCTCGCCGTGTCGGGAATCCACGCGGGAGTTAATAATTCACTTCACGGAAACGGGTGGGCACGCCTCGCCTCGGGAACTAATACAGCAACGCTATCAAGAAGGAGACTGAATACCAAATACGAGAAACAACAACAAAGGAAATGTTAGCGAGTTTACCACTGCCAGAAATAACACGAAACCTCAGTAAGAGTAGCAGGAATAGTAGTAATAATAGCAGTAGTAGCAACACCACCAGTACTTCTATAAACAACACTACTGGCAGACACAGAAACAGAAGCATAAACAGCAGCTGTAGCAGAGAGAGAGAGAGAGAGAGAGAGAGAGAGAGAGAGAGAGAGAGAGAGAGAGAGAGAGAGAGAGAGAGAGAGAGAGAGAGAGAGAGGGAGGGAGGGAGTGGGAGATAAACAAACAGATGTATAAGATAACACACAAGACAACCATTACCATCACCAGCAACAACAACAACAACAGTAGCAGCAGCAACAGCAGCAGTAGTTGTAGTAGTAGCTGGTGATGTATAGTAAAAGTATCAGTACTAATAGTGGTAGCAGTATTCTTAAACGTTTTATATAAATAAATATTGAAGTAGAAAATGGGTACAAGTCTTAATAAAAGTAAAGTTAGTGGTAGTAATGACAATAGTACTTGGGATATGGAGGTGGCGGCAGTAGTAGTAGTAGTAGTAGTGGTAGTAGTAGTAATAATAAAGCTAGTGAAAATACTCTCATAAGTACCACCATAAAAGCCCAACATCTGGCGAGAGAGAGAGAGAGAGAGAGAGAGAGAGAGAGAGAGAGAGAGAGAGAGAGAGAGAGAGAGAGAGAGAGAGAGAGCGGGAAGGGAAGCAGCAGTACAAGAAGCGTCAGGAGTACAGCGGACAAAAACAGCCCCACGCCACCCCGCGCCAGCCAGCCAGCCAAGCCTCGGGGCGGGGCCGGAATGAAGCCCCGCCGAGTGTTGTGACGCAAAGATTTACACACCTTGACCAAGACCTTCACTACACCTTCTTGACTCCTCCTCGCCTCCTCTTCCCCTTCCCGTTTCCCTTCCTCCTCCTCGCCTCCTCCTCCTCCTCCTCCTCTTCCCCTTCCTCCTCCTCTTCTGGGTCTTTTAAACTAGTGACGTAAATTTATGTCTTCACAACTATAGCAGAGAGAGAGAGAGAGAGAGAGAGAGAGAGAGAGAGAGAGAGAGAGAGAGAGAGAGAGAGAGAGAGAGAGAGAGCCTCATCTCCTCTTGCGTTTAGCGTGAAAAGGTTGTTTCCGTTCAGCCAAGTGAGAATGAATGAGAGGAAGGAGTTTAAAGAGAAAAAGAGGGAAGAAAAGTGAAGGCCACAGAGTAAAATAATGATAAAAACGATGATGATGATA
>NC_087173.1:2745485-2757985 GCF_035594125.1 Scylla paramamosain
TTACAGTCGATTAGATGCATCACATTAACTCACCTGGACGTATGACACTATTCTTACCTGAAGGGGTGAAGAACAGATGTTATATTATTGCTAGTTTGTTATTTTAAATGGTAAGGGTGTAGAAGCAGGATTAACGGTTAGGTAAGGTAAGGCAAAGTAAGAAGAGATAGAACAGGTGAGGTTAGGTAAGACAAGGTAAGGAGAGATAGAACAGGTGAGGTTAGAAAAGGCAAGGTAAGGTGAGGTGAAATATTAACTGTGGTAAGGTAACGTAAGGTAAGGTAGAACAGGTGAAGTGAGCTTAAGTAAGAATAGGTGAGGCAAGGTAAGGTGAAGTATTGTTAGGTGTGGTAAGGTAACATATGGTAAGGTAGAACAGGTGAGGGTAAAGGTACTACAAGTGACAGGTATACGAGGCCCGAGATGTCACCAGGTGTGTTGTGGGAAGATACATGGGGGAGGTAATCAGCCCGTACTAGGACTTACGAGAGAGAGAGAGAGAGAGAGAGAGAGAGAGAGAGAGAGAGAGAGAGAGAGAGAGAGAGAGAGAGAGAGAGAGAGAGAGAGAGAGAGAGAGAAACTGACCAACCAACAATCCTAACAAAAATACAACATCAAAAGTAAACAAGAAATACACGCTTCACGTTTTACCATCCGTGTGTGTGTGTGTGTGTGTGTGTGTGTGTGTGTGTGTGTGTGTGTGTGTGTGTAGCCGCGCAGGTCGTCATGGCAGTGTCGTGGCGCGCCTCCATGCATCATGCACGACCTTCACTCCCAAGTCTCGGGTAAACAATGGCTCCTCCTGTCAGCTTCACTTCCACGGCTTTTCATTCCCTTTGACCCTCGACCTGACCTGACCCTCGCGTCCCCACACCCTGCTGGGGGGAGTGATGGACACCCTTTTTACCTCCTCCCTTTCCCCTGCACCCCTTCCTCCTTCTCTTCTTCCTCCTCCTCCTCCTCCTCCTCCTCCTCTTTGTATTTCATCTCTTCTTTATTCACTCTTTATCCTCCATTTTTCTCACAGGTTCATTCTCCTTTCCATTCTTCTTATTTTCGTCGTCCTTCCCACCTCTTATTCCTCGTCTTCCTTCTCTTTCTTCACCTGTCCTCCAGTTCTTCTTTATTCGCTTTTTTTTTATCCTCCTACATTTTTCATTTTATTCTCCTGCTTTTCTTCGTCCTGCTCCTGTTCCTCTTCCTCTTCCTCCTTCACCTTCGTCTCTTTCTCCTCCTCCTTTTCCTTTTCCTCCGTTTTCACTTTCCTTTCCGTGGTCGTTATCGTCGCCTCCTCCTCCTCCTCCTCCTCCTCCTCCTCCTCCTCCTCCTCCTCCTCCTCCTCCTCCTCCTCGTATCTCTTGGTTCGTCTTTATCTGTCCTTTAGTCATGGATATCAACTTCTCTTTTCCTCCTCCTCCTCCTCCTCTTCCTCCTCCTCGTTTTTCTTCTTTCAGAGCAAGACTATTTTTTATTTTATTTTCCTCTTGTTATTTATCACACACTGCCTGCGGACATTTGAGGCGATCTACACACACACACACACACACACACACACACACACACGCACATGACCTGCATCATCTTACTATGTCAAAATAATAATACAGTCATCAGTTATATGCACTTTAAACTCTCTCTCTCTCTCTCTCTCTCTCTCTCTCTCTCTCTCTCTCTCTCTCTCTCTCTCTCTCTCTCTCTCTCTCTCTCTCTCTCTCTCTAAGCCTGGCGGTGCTATCTACATATATTCGTATACATACATGGCTTAGCCCAATCTGCATACTAACTTCCCCCACCTTCGTAAAGCGATGTATATGTTGCAAGCGAGTGTTAGTTAGGTGCAGATACTAGCGTGTGTGTGTGTCCCAACGAGAGAGAGAGAGAGAGAGAGAGAGAGAGAGAGAGAGAGAGAGAGAGAGAGAGAGAGAGAGAGAGAGAGAGAGAGAGAAAGAAAAAGACACAAGTTTACAAAGATAAAATGACATAAATAGACACAGACAGATTTAAACCGTCAAATAAACAGAGAAAAACAAAGACTGAGATACACAAATACACAGAAGCAGAGAAATACAAATTTAAACAAACAGAGAATGAAAGAAAAACAAATTTACACAAACAAAAGAATAGAGAATGAAATAAAAATACATATTTAAACATGCCAAAAATACAGGGAAATACAGATTTACAAATGGACAGATGGACAAAATGTTAGGTAGTTTTCCTCGCTAATCAAAATCCATCTTATCTATTTTTTTATTCTTCCTCTTTGTTGTATTCTCTTTTCTTTAAAATTCTTCATCTCTGTTTTCTCACGGTCTCTTTTTTTCCCCCTACATTCTTCATTCTCTCTCTCTCTCTCTCTCTCTCTCTCTCTCTGTCTCTGTCTCTGTCTCTCTCTCTCTCTCTCTCTCTCTCTCTCTCTCTCTCTCTCTCTCTCTCTCTCTCTCTCTCTCTCTCTCTCTCTCATTTTCACCTCATTCTCACATTTCCTTACTTTTCTATTCTTCGTCTCTCTTCATCTTTCTTTCACTCACTTTCGCTGCAAATTACGTATCATATTCTTCTTTCTTCATTCTTTCTATTCTATCCTTATCTTTAAAATTTCTACTACTTTTTTTTTCATCTTTTTTATCTCCCCTTCTTATCTTACATTTTATTTTTCCTCTATTACTCTTTTTCCTCTCTTTCTTTATTCTCCTTCCATCTATCACAATTAATTCATTTACCCACTCCTTTACTTTCTTTATTTTTTCACCTTCCCTTCTTATCCAACATTTTCTTTTGCCTTCATTAACTTTTTTCTCCTCCATCTCTTTCTCCTTCCATCTATCACAATTTTATTTCCTTTCATATCCGAAATCTCTCCTTTCTTCTTTATTGTCTCCTTTTCACCTTTCCCTCCCATTCCTTCTCCCTTTCATTCTCCATCTGTTGCACAATCTTCGCTTTTATATCTTTTTTCCCGTTTTTTTCTTTTTCTGTTTTCTTTGCATCCTTCGTTTTCTTTCGCATTATGCACAGGAGGGTAAAAAAAGAAAAAAAAATGAGCGACGTAATCTTATCTTCGTCTCCTCGGGGCCCACACGCTGAATATTCTGCCCTGTGTGTGGATCCTTATATATAAATTTCGAAGGCAAATGTCATGCACTTTATATGCCAAAAGAGGGAAGTCTCGTGCGCTTTATATATATATATATATGAAAAAGGAGTAATGTTATCCCTTTTATATTCAGAAAAGGGAAAAAAAGGGGGTTTTTGTGTGCTTTATATACGAAATAGGGGTAATCTTATGCGCTTTATATTAAGAAAAGAAAAAGAGTGAGTTTTTGAGTGCTTTATTTACGAAATAGGAGAAATCTTACGCGCTATTTATTTAGAAAAGGGAAATTCAGTATCCTTCATATGCAAAGGAGGGGAAGATTTTTACATTATTTTTACATATGTAAAATGGTTCCTTTATAAGTGAAAAACATACCACAGTACTTAGAGAAAAATTCTTAAAATAAAAAAAGTTAAATTTTTAACGCATTTACAAACATGTACAAAAAATTTAATAAAATTTTCCGATGAAAATTTTTATCTAATGTTACAGATGATTGAATTATGAAATGCCTAAGAGCAATACTTATATAAAATATACGCATTTCATATAACTTTGAGAAAATTTCGTTTACTTTTTATTAAATAAAAAAAAAGAAAATTCATGTACTTTATGTAAGTTAAAGAGAAGTCTCTATTTGTTAGTATACCAAAGAAGGAAAATTTTATGCATTTGTACATAAAGCCAGGAAATCTTATGCTTATGCTTTATAGAATCTATAAGGGGAAAATTTACACGAGAATTTTTTTAACTTTCTACATCGTTAAAGACTTTGTGAAAAATCTTGAGGGAAATGAAAACTATATATTTTAGGGGGAAGTTTTAAGAGAAAGGTGATTTTTTTTCGTGTGTGTTTTTTCGTGTGTGTGTGTGTGTGTGTGTGTGTGTGTGTGTGTGTGTGTGTGTGTGTGTGTGTGTGTGTGTGTTTGATTTAGATCTTTAATAAAGCTTTTATCTAGTTTCACCCCGAAACGGAATATACAATAGTGACGCTATTGAGAGAGAGAGAGAGAGAGAGAGAGAGAGAGAGAGAGAGAGAGAGAGAGAGAGAGAGAGAGAGAGAGAGAGAGAGAGAGAGAGAATCACACAATAAAATAAATGACTGCGACGTTGGACATTTAACATTAAAACTATTAATAAAAAAAAAAAAAAGGAATAAAAAGAGGAAAAAAAAAACATATATATAAGCGTGTGCAGCAAAACAAACACACAAACAGGCAAACACTACACTGGCACGAGCCGCTAACAACATTAATTAAACTCTTTTCACAGCTCAAAAAACACATCAACCCACACATACGTACACATATACACTCCCATACACTCTCCTGCCTCTGTATGCCTCTCTCCTTTGAACCTTTTCCTGCCTGACCTTACAGATTGTCACTGAAATACCTGACATGCTGGTAATTACTTTAACTTACACGTGAATGCAGGTGAAAAGAGACAGGTGTTGCGGGGGCGAGTGCTCTGTCCCTCTAAAGACACTCCAGAGAAACTAGACCGGAATAAACTCACTCGATTACACTTGTCTCTCTTTTCATCTCCACCTTCAGCTTGTCAAAATTTCCTTACTTTGGAATCTCTTATGTTTATCTTTTCTTTTCGGATTAATAGAGAAAAGTTTGCGGGTTTTTTTTTTTTTTTTTTGAGGACTGTAAGGAAAGTTGACCAGATTTTTTTTTTTTACGGGGATGGAAAAATGAGGACTTTTTTTTTGGTGTGTGTGTGTGTGTGTGTGTGTGTGTGTGTGTGTGTGTGTGTGTGTGTGTGTGTGTGTGTGTTTATCCTTGACCAACCTCTTTCACGTGTAACAAAAACAAAGGTGTCAAAATTTTCCTTCTTATCTTCAGTTAATTTAGTTAGTTAATCTATGCGAAATTCTCCTCCCCTACCATTCACAATTATCTATACAAAATCTACCCAAAATCTTCCTCCCCCGCCTTTCATTTCCTATTATCTATTACAAAATGTCTATAAAAACATCATCTCCCTGTCACTGCCGTGTTACCTGTACAAAATCTATGAAAATCTAGCCTCTCCTGCCTTTCACAACCTGGTAACTACAAAATCTTTACAAAAACATTCCTTTCCTGTCTTTCATATCCTATTATATGCACAAAATATGTAAAAAATAAATCTCTTCTGCCCGTCACACGTACAAAATCTATATAAAACTGTTTCCCCCTGCCAGTCAATCCTCCGCTACCTGTACAAAATTTATATAAAAAAATTCACCACATGAGCATATTTTACCTGGCAACTTTATATGAGTTAGATCACTTCCTCCCTTACGTGTATTTCTATCTCCAGTCAAAATAACCCAACCTCACCACTGAGGAATGCACCACCACCCTCACCATCACTGCCACCACCACCATCGCCGCCACTGGCCCAATATACCTTACCTGTCTGCGAGTCTCCACTTGATATGCTGAATAATGAAAAATGACACGATAAAAAATAGCGCACGGATTTGGTATGCAGCCTTAATTCACGACGCGGGACGGAGGATCAATTTGCATGCGGTTCATGTTTCATTCACTTGCAAATATTGTCTCTTGATGTATGTACACACACACACACATACACACACACACACACATACACAGACACACACATGACAGGGGGAATGTCCAGACACTCAGCGGTGACACTTCCCATGACCAGAAGTGACAGGGGGGACAAAGGAACACAAAGTAGTCTAAGCAGCATCAACAGACTCTTGGCCGTTACCGAGGTGCTTGTGACTGGAGTGGATGAATGAAGCAAAAGGAGATGAAGGAAGGAAAGGAGGGAAGAAGGGAAGGAAAGGCTGCAATAATAACAGGAGGAAGGAATGAAGTGCTGGAGGAGGAGAGGGAAGAATTGAAGGCGGGAGGAAAGAAGGAAGGATGTGTGGGGGGAGAGGTGAAAGGACGGGAGGAAGAAAGATTGGAAGGAAGGCGTGAGAGAGAAGAAAAACGATGGGAGGAAAGCAAACATGAAAGCTGGGAATGAGATATGAAAATTAGGAATACGGAGAGAGAGAGAGAGAGAGAGAGAGAGAGAGAGAGAGAGAGAGAGAGAGAGAGAGAGTCTTATATATATGCCTCACTTTCCGCTTTCTGTTGCTCTCTCTCTCTCTCTCTCTCTCTCTCTCTCTCTCTCTCTCTCTCTCTCTCTCTCTCTCTCTCTCTCTCTCTCAATTACAATTCTTATTATTGCTGTAAAAATTAATGTTTTGTTCTTTATCCCTTCTTTTATTTCTGCTTTCTAATTCGTCTCTTTCTTTCTTGTCATCTATTTCTTTATTCCCTCTCTTGTCTCTCCCTCGTCCCTTCTTATACTTTTATCAGTTCACATTTTTTATCCTCCTTCTTCTCTCACATTCATCTCATCTTTTTTTTTTTTTTACACAAGCTTATTGTTCTCTATGACTCATTTCCTTATTTTCTTTCACTCTTCTCTTTTACTTTCACTAATTCACTCCTTTTATCGTATATTTTCTTCTCATATTTTCCCCATACACTATCTCAATTCCTTCTTATCCATTTCCTTATTTTTTTCTACTGTTTCTTTTTTCTTTCCTTCCATTAGTTTTTGTAATTAATCCCTTTTTATCCTACCTTTCCTTCGCTGACTCATCTGTACTCTCTCTCTCTCTCTCTCTCTCTCTCTCTCTCTCTCTCTCTCTCTCTCTCTCTCTCTCTCTCTCTCTCTCTCTCTCTCTCTCTCTCTTCAACAATTTCCCTGACGTATATTAAGTACTTAAAAGCCAAAGGTATAATTCTCCACCTGCTCATTAATTAAATCTTCCTGCAGGTGATGTCTATAGACTCAGGTACAAATTATGTCTTAGCCCCAGTGATTGAATGCGTGTCTGACCTACATAACTATCACTTGTTCATCTCTCTCTCTCTCTCTCTCTCTCTCTCTCTCTCTCTCTCTGGAAATCATGTAATGGTGTTTTTTTTAAATGTTATGTACGTTTTTTTAACATTACTGCTATACGTAAGGGTGTTAGCAAGTTTTGCATATGTTAGGACAATATCTGCGTGTGTTACGGCTGCCTTTAGTGTGTTACTTAGTACTTGGTGTAATGTAACTGTCTGGGGTGTTATATAGCTCTTTGGAGGATATTACGGTGGTGTATGGGAGGGTCACGCGTCTTTAAGGATGTTACGGCAATCTCTGTGGTGTTTGCGAGGTCTCGAGTGTGTTACAGGTATTTGGGAATGTTAAGGATGTATTAGCCGTGTTACTGTCGTCTTGGTGGTACTAAGAGAGCTCTTTGAAGTGTGTTGCATAGGTACTAGCAGTGTTGCGGTAGTATTTACTCTATTTCATGGTTTGTGCTCTGAAATTTTGACTTGAAGGGAATAAAATGATACTAGAAATCATTAAACTATGCAATTTTGGCTTAAGTGTTCAAATTAGTGGTATAAATCATTATTAACCTATGCAAACTTGTTAATATGCAGTGCGTTAGTATACGTGGTGTTAGCAGGTCCTCCGGAGGGTGTCACGTTGCCTCTCAGGATATTACAATGATCCCAGCGGTGGTGCGTCGCTATCTAATGAAGAACACAAGGGAAGGAGGTGTGGCGGAGGTGATGATAATGAGGAACGGGACGGAGCAGCAGTGTGGAAGGAGAAACGAGTAATCAGCGATGTTCATTAGAGGAGAAGGGTATGTTTGATTCCCTGCCAAGATCTGAAGCACGAGTAGCGGCCCTGGGAAAACAGAGGTGATGTAGTGGCCGGTGGTGGTGGTGGTGGTGGTGGTGGAGGTGGCGGTGGTGGGGTACAGAATGAAATGGATTAGGAGAACGGCTCATAAAAGAAGGGAAGGTTGATAAAAGGAAGAAGAGGAAGAGGTGCTGATTGAAAGTAAGGGAAAAGGATGGAAGGGAGAAAGATTGATGAAAGGAAGGAAAGGCTGATAACAAAAAAGGGAAAAGGACGAGGACAAAGGATGAAAGGTTGATAATGGAAAGAAAAAAAGAGGAAAGGGAAGGGAAATGACAAAGGAAAGGAAAAGAAGAGAAAAGAAAGAAGGAAAAGGAGAGAAAAAAATGAAGGAAAAGTTGAAAAAAGGGAAAGAGATGAATGGTAAAAAGGAAAAAGAAAAAAATAAAGAAAAAGAAGATTGATAAAGGAGAAGATTCACTGAGAAAGATTATAAGAATAGAAAAGGAAGAAAGTCTGCTAAAGGAAGGAAGTAAGGAAGGAGAGAGGGAGAGGAATCTACTTCTCTCAGCCTAATTCTGCCTTTCTTCAGTTCAAGAGTAATGTTCCTTGTTTAGACCTTAGGGATGAGAGGGTTGTAACTCTCTCTCTCTCTCTCTCTCTCTCTCTCTCTCTCTCTCTCTCTCTCTCTCTCTCTCTCTCTCTCTCTCAAGTATCATATGAACTCGTTATTGCGACGCTGAGGTAAAAAAGTTGAGTCAATTAATCTCTCTCTCTCTCTCTCTCTCTCTCTCTCTCTCTCTCTCTCTCTCTCTCTCTCTCTCTCTCTCTCTCTCTCTCTCTCTCTCCAAACAAACACGCATCTGTCTCGCTTCCTGTAATTAGCATATTCTAACAATCTGTTCTTTACCACCACCACCACCACCACCACCACCACCACCACCATCACCACTGTGTTGTTAGATCAGTGACCACTGCGGAGTTCACTGACCACGGGACATCTTTAACATGTTCACTCCCCCTCCTCTCTCTCTCTCTCTCTCTCTCTCTCTCTCTCTCTCTCTCTCTCTCTCTCTCTCTCTCTCTCTCTCTCTCTCTCTCTCTCTCTCTCTCTCTCTCTCTCTCTCAGGCTGCTTCCCGTGCTTGTGCATCTAATAGGCTCAGTGTTGGTTAATTAGAAGGGCCTGGTGGTGGTGGTGGTGGTGGTGGTGGTGGTGGTGGTGGTGGTTCTGTTGTTGTTGTTGTTGTTATTGATGTACAACTATTTTTCTTTTCTTTTTTTCTTCTTGATATTCTGATCTCCACTTTCTTTTCCTCGTCTCCTTTCTTGTCTCTTTTCTCCACTTCTTCCTCGTTTTCTCCCTCCATGTCTCCAAAATTTTCTTCTTGTTTTTCCTTGTTGATTTTTTTTTAAAAGTAATATTGTATACGTATTATCTATTTTTTTCTTTTCTCTATCTTTCCTTTTCTTCGTTCTTCGTTATTCTACACTTTTCTCTTCCATTCATAGCTCTACTTTTCATTACTTTAAATTATTTTCCGCCACTATTTTTTCAGTAATTCTCATTTATCTTTCCTTCCGTCCCTTCCTCTCTTTCTACCATTTCCTTCGCTTTCACTCACTCCGCCTCCTCCTTCTCCTCTACCTATTTCTACACGCCCTCCTCCTTCTTCTGCTGTTCCTCCTCCTCCTCCTCTTCAGCCATTCCTCCACCTCCTCCTCGTCCTTCTCATCCTATTCATACACGCCTTCCTCTTCTTCCTCTTGCTCCTCCAGTTCCTACACGTCCCCATCCTCCTCTTCCTCCTCCTCCTCCTCCTTAACCATTTCTCCATCGCCCCCAGCTCTATCCTACCGTGCCCTTCCCAGCCATTGCCACCACTACACCAATCCTTCGGCCATTACCTCCCACTCCCTTTACCTGAGGACCCGCCCACACCTGACATCACTTTCCCCAGCCTTCAATTATTCGTAATGGGTCACACGGTGGTTCGCTAGGCTTCTGACTCCTATTGGTTGACTGATCTTATCCTTAACTATCTGTATGTCTCCTCCTCCTCCTCCTCCTACTACTACTACTTCTCCTTTTAGTACGATTTTGTTTTTGCTTCTCTTTTTCGCTTTTATTTATTTATTTATTTATTTATTTTTTTTTTGGGGGGGGCTGCGGTAGGGGTGAGATTCGTTGTCCTCCTTGTTTTTGTCCTCGTTCTTTCTCTCCTCTTTTTTTCTTTGTTTTCTTCTGTTCCTGTGTATTTTCATGTCTTTTTTTTCTTCCTGTGCTTGATCTTCTTGTTCTTGTTTTGGTTGTTTTTGTTGTTGTTGTTGTTGATGTTGCTGTTGTTGTTCCTCCTCTTCCTCCTCCTCCTCCTCCTCCGAATCCTCCTACAAGCTAATCTTTTCCGTGATCAATTCTCCACCTTCGCTTTGTCCTCTCGTCTTTCTCCTCTTGCTCCTCCTCCTCTTCCTCTTACTTCTGCAACACTTCCTGCATTTGCTCTTTCCCCTTCGTGTATTCTCCTCCTCCTCCTCCTCCTTCTGTCATCCCTCCTTCAACAACTCTTCTCTCTCACACATCCCTCTCCTTCACCTCCTCCTCCTCCTCCTTCTCCTCCGAGTCTCGTCCTAGGAAGAAAAATAACCGGGCCGCCTCATTTGTATTGCAACGCTGGCCAACACAACGTCAAGCAACAAGGGAGTATTTGACCCTTTAGAGGCGAAGAGGAGCAATGCATTCCCTTGACCTTGGTGGTGGTGGTGGTGGTGGTGAGGATGATACAGGCGAAGACAGCAATAGTGGAATTTATTTAAGGTGTTGGTGAGCTGGTGTTGTATCTGTTGTTCTTTGTTGCTTACTTATTGTTATTTTTGTTTTCTTTTTCTTTTGGGGAGAGTGATGGAGGTTTAAAGGGTTTTTGTTTTGTTTTTTTCTTTTCGTGTACTGTTGTGTAGATATAAAAGAAACGTAACAAAATAGGACGATATATTAGAGAGAGAGAGAGAGAGAGAGAGAGAGAGAGAGAGAGAGAGAGAGAGAGAGAGAGAGAGAGAGAGAGAGAGAGAGACAGAGAGAGAGAGAGAGAGAGAAACACACGCACACACACACACAAACAAACATAAATAACCCACGACAACCTTTCCTCGATAAGTCAAGGTGAACTCACATCTAATTGCCTGAGAGGACAAGTATAAATCTCACCTGCCCGCGCCTTGCAACCTGGGGCGCCATGCCGTGATGACCTTAAAGGCTTATGATCCTCACGTCCCCACGCTTGCCAACATACCTCCCTCCCCCAACCCACACTTGCCTTCCCCACCGTCAATCCACACTCACCTTTACAATCCAACACTCCAACACTCCATCTGTCATGTTTGGAGTGGAGAACATCGCTCATCCTCCAGTGAGTGAGTGAGGAGGTGGAGGACGAGGAGGAGGAGAAAGCAAAGCGAAAAATGAGGAAGTCTTACGAGTAATTTGAAGGAATTGCATGGGTCGCTTGGACATTGTTTGCTGAAGTTGTGATGAGAAGTATGAGCAAGTTGTGAGGAGTTACGGAAGGTGGAAGGCTGGCTGGCAGGAAGGAAGAGGAGGAGGGAGGGAGGAAGGAAGCAAGGGGAGGAAGCAAGGAGGGCAGGAATCGCCGTCTTAGAATCTTCATTTAATTCGCGTAAATTCTTCGAGCGAAACAAGATGGATGACGAAGACCAGAGGAGGAAGAGGAAGAGGAGGAGGAGGAAGTAGAAGTGACAGTACTGGCGGACATGTGAGGAGCAGCAAGGCGTGTCTGGCTGATGAAATGGGAGCAGTAGTGAGGGTGACGTGGATTCATGGGGTATGGGAGGGAGAGGAAAGGGCCACACCAGCCTTGCCTATTGCTTCATTACTCTCAGGCGTCTGGCTTCAGGTGGTGGTGGTGGTGGTGGCGGTGGTGGTGGGATGGTAACAAGGGTTTAAATAGGATAGAGAAAAATTACGTTTAATGATGGAATGCTAAATGTAGAGAGCTAAATGTGATGGTAATAATAATAGTGGTGGTGGTGGTGGTGGTGGTGGGACGGTAACAAGGACCTAAATCAAATAAGGGGAGAGAAATTACCACTATTGATGGATTGCTAGAACGTGGAGCGCAAAACGTGATGGTGATAATAACAGTGGAGCAGGCACGTGATCAATTGAATAAAGAACACAAGTTATGACACGAATACTGAAGAAAGAAATGTAAATCGTTAAATAATATGCAATAACAGTAACAGCGAGTTGATCCGACAGGGAGACGAGGGATTTGGTAAAGAACAATAACTGCGGTATGAATGATAAACGATAATAGAACAGCAATGGTAAGGAATGAACGTTGTAAGTTAGCAGTATAATCTGTGGTAAGGTTAACTGATGGAGATTAAAAAATATGATACAGATAAGAACATAAGAACATAAGAAATAAGGGAAGCTGCAAGAAGCGACCAGGCTTACACGTGGCAGTCCCTGTATGAAACACTCCTACCTATTTCCATCTGTTATCCCCATCCATAAACTTGTCTAATCTTCTCTTAAAGCTCTCTAGTGTCCTAGCACTAACTACATGATTACTGAGATAACACGTAGGAGAAAATTAGATTATGAAGGTGCTAAACTGAAACCCTCCATGAAAATAAAAAAAAACTCAAATGTAAGAATAAACTGGCGTCTTATGAACATTTCGGCTCCTGGTAAAAGCAACGTCAGCAGTAATC
>NC_087173.1:2760485-2767985 GCF_035594125.1 Scylla paramamosain
TGAGAGAGAGAGAGAGAGAGAGAGAGAGAGAGAGAGAGAGAGAGAGAGAGAGAGAGAGAGAGAGAGAGTGTGTGTGTGTGTGTGTGTGTGTGTGTGTGTGTGTGTGTGGCGGGAACAATTACTCGGTTCAGATGCTCACGAAACATTTTCAAAAACAAGTTAGGGTATGTCTGGCGCTGCTACTGACGAGGGCGTAATGCTGGAGGCTTAATACGGTCGCTGCTGCTGCCGCGCGTCACATCACGAGGGGGGGATGGAAAGAAAAAAAAATATATATGAAAAAAAAGCATAAAGAGGAAATTGCTCTGAAATACTACACACTGCTAAACATTTTTATTTTTCGGCGGGTTTTCAAGTAGAATATTATAACAGGCAGTGATTTTCCAACTTCAGTGGTTTGTGGGCTTGAAAATTGTTGAGGTATTATATGGGAAAATAACGGGAAGATAGTAGAGAACAGCAAGGCAGCGATTTTTCAACTTTGTGTTTTGTGGGGTTGAAAATAATAGGAAGATGGTAAGAATAGTAATAATATCCTGTGTATGAACATTTCCTTGCGTACTTTAAGAATAAAAACCACATTACTTTCTTTCTAGCGTTTTTCAATACAATATCAATAGAAGTTGGAGTGATGATTAAACTTATGATATAAACTAAAGACAGAAATCGAGAAATGACAAAAATGGTGAAAAGCAATTATTCCTAAACATTTTCATTCTCCTGCACTAAAAATAATGGGTATATTCCCTTTAATTTTGCGGGAAAAATGACCAAATCTTCCATTAATAAGCTTGGTTGGCTGTTTGACGTTTACATTCAGGAAAAAAGAACGTAAATCACAAAAAAATACATATTCAAGGGTTTTGGCAATGTAC
Organism: Scylla paramamosain; assembly: GCF_035594125.1. NCBI lineage: Eukaryota > Metazoa > Arthropoda > Malacostraca > Decapoda > Portunidae > Scylla > Scylla paramamosain. The sequence continues at coordinate 2,761,361 of NC_087173.1, forward strand.
CCAAACCGCATCAAGGAAAAAAGTTAAGTAGAATTATGAATATTTATTTCTTCCCACTTTCCGTTCCGCTCAAGTGGATTTGGTGCCAGCGGCGAGTCGTGTCCAAGGAGAAGTGTTTGGCCGCCAGCCGCCGCGCGTCCTCCTCAGGGGATTAATTAGGAAGAGTGCAGCTTTTTATCATCAGCATTTCTGTATACACGATTCTTCTCGCTTTCCTTTTTTTTTTTATTTATTTTTGTATATATTTTTTGATATGTGATTCCCGTTCTAGACTTACATTATTATTCTTAAGGAAATTGCTGTTTTTTGTCGTTTTATACCTATCCGGTTTTATTAGTTGTTTTTTTTGTCTTGTTTCCTTATTCGTTCGTGTTTTTTTTCTTTTTATCGTCATTATAAATATGAAGTGTAGCTTTATATTATTTTTTATGCAATTGCTATTCTTATTTTCTTATTCTTCATTTCCTTTTTCTTATGAGAGGCTGAGTTATTTTTCTTCTTATCATTTAACTAAACAATTCTGTCTTACTCTTCAGCCATTTCTATTCTTGTCTGAGTCCTCGTCGTCGTCTTTTTTTTCTTTTATCACCTAGTCTTTTCATCATTCTCGTTAGCCAATTATTTTTTTCTCTCCCTTTTTCTCTTGCTGTATTCTGAAAGTTCCGCTTCTCTTCCCCCGTTGATTATACGCAGAACCAAGACGTAATCCTCTTAGAGTTATATTGACTTAATTTCTTCACTCGATTTTTTCTCTCTCTCTTGTCTTTCTGTCGTCCTCGCCCACTTCACTAATTATTAAATGTTTTCTTTTTCCTCCTCCACATCCTTCACATCCTCCTCCTCCTATTTCTCTCTTATTTTTTTCTCCTATTATTTTTCTTTTCTTTCCCACTTTCTCCTCATCCTCCATTGCGTACATATTTTTTTTTAGCACTAACAAAGTGTAAATAAAATATAAAAAACCACTTCCACCACCACCACCACCACCGCCACCAGCACCACCACCACCACCACCACCACCACCACCAAGAGACACTGAAATATTGCTATGGTATTTCTTTATATACGAGTATTACTTATATTTAATACCCCGCGACGAACCGAGAATAGAACGCCCAGGTGTTGTGTCTACCTTGTGATTTACAGGTGAGGGTGACAAGTAACGGTGACACAGGTGAGGGTGACACAGGAAAGGGTGTTAAGGTGGGGGAGGGGGTAAAGTTAGCTTCCAGAATAACATTTTCCCTATTTCATCACATCAATAGAGAAATTTTTAAAAGGATATAATTGCACATAATCGTCTCATGTTTTTCAGTGATGGTAATGATTCCTAACAACGTGTGATCGTGCAGTCTGTGTTGACAAGGCGATAAAGAATGTGTGTGTGTGTGTGTGTGTGTGTGTGTGTGTGTGTGTGTGTGTTGATAGGGCAATGGCCGTGGCTGACTTATTCACATCTGACAAACAGACTGACTCGCTGATTGCCTGACTGACGGAGTGACTAAGTGACTGACTGGTTAACTACATAATTGACTGAGTGAGTGACCGGCTGTCTGAAAGAACGACTGACTAAAGTGGTGCATGGTTAGCTGACTGGATGACAATGAGCGACTTATTGACTGACCCACTGACTGGCTGGCTGACTAAATGACCGTCTTAGGAGCAAACTGAATATGTCTTAACTAACTGGTAAATATACTAACAGACTGACTGACTGACTGATTACCTAAGACTTAACAATTTACTGATTCTGAATAACCAATTAGCAGTATGCCGTAAGTAACAGACAAACGAACTGCCTCACCAACTAACTGACTGACTGGCTGACTAAATGAAAAGTCACTACTACCACCACCATCACCACCACCACCAAAGACAGACATGACTGACCGATGACAAACAAAAATAAAAATTGGAGTATAAAAAGAAAAAAATCACACAGGAAAAAAAATGTAATAATATATAGATTTACCATTAACAAATACCTAATTAATGAGGCGGTACTTGCAGTGGTGGCAACAAACACAGCACACACAGCATTAGTCAATGGAGTTCCAAATGGCGGAATGCTTATGGCGCCAATTAAATAATATGAAGCTAATGAACCGCCGACCATTGAACAAACACCGATTAATCATACACACTCGTCTGATGCGAATAAAATTGTTACGATCACCAACACACGAATTTGTGGCCTCAACACCTGCTGACTGGTGGTGGTGGTGGTGGTGGTGGTAGTAGTGGTGGTGGTGGTGGTAGTAGTGGTGGTGGTGGTGGTGGTTGTGATGATACTGATGATAAATGATAACAAAAATTATAGTAACAACAACAACAACAACAACAACAACTACTACTACTACTACTACTACTACAAAACGTCAGTAACAAAAAAAAAAAACAATAGCAGTAAAATTAGCAGTAGTAATAATAATAATAATAATAATAATAATAATAATAATAATAATAATAATAATAATAATGTGTTTAGATTTCTCTCTCTCTCTCTCTCTCTCTCTCTCTCTCTCTCTCTCTCTCTCTCTCTCTCTCTCTCTCTCTCTCTCTCTCTCTCTCTCTCTCTCTCTCTCTCTCTCTCTCTCTCTCTCGCCTTCTGCGAAACTGACAATGCATGACAAAAAATAAACAAAAATATCTACACAACTGACAAGAAGGAAACAAACAAAAATAAAAATAGAATTAATTAGTGAGTAAAAAAAGCAGAAACAATACGAAAAGAGAAAGGGAAGAAATAGAGGGGAAGAAAAGGGAAGAGAGAAAAAGTGATAAGAATAATCAGAAGTGCTAAAAATAGAAGAGAAAAATAAAGTTAGGGGAAAGAGTGATATTAAGGGAGGGGTGATGAGAGGGAAGAGGAGGAGGAGGAAAGAGAGGAAACACCCACCTGAGATGCTAATGAGCCAGGTAAGATAGGTAAGGTGAAGGTAATAGAAAAGGATTTGCAGGATGGTCGAAGATTATCTCTCTCTCTCTCTCTCTCTCTCTCTCTCTCTCTCTCTCTCTCTCTCTCTCTCTCTCTCTCTCTCTCTCTCTGGCACACACAAATAAAACATGCCAACATTTTAACTCATTCTTCTCTGTCATCTATTTATTTCCTTGCAGTTTTCTCTCTTTTTCTTCATGTCTAGTCCCACTTTATCACCTTTACCTCATTCCTCCTGCTCTTCCTCCTCTTCCTCCTCCTCCTCCTCCAAGGTCAGGTCAACACACCAGGAGGTCTGATCTGATCTTCTTCGTGAAAGTTTTACATGAAATTGATTGTTCATGCGGGCAAACACACACACACACACACACACACTTTCCCCTCCCCCCCCCCTCTCTCTCTCTCTCTCTCTCTCTCTCTCTCTCTCTCTCTCTCTCTCTCTCTCTCTCTCTCTCTCTCTCTCTCTCTCTCGTCATTCTCCATTTTTCTCTCTTATCCTTCTTCCTTCCTTCATTTCCTGCCACTTTCTTTTACATTAAGTCCTCTATTTTGCTTCCCCTCCCCCACTCTCTCTCTCTCTCTCTCTCTCTCTCTCTCTCTCTCTCTCTCTCTCTCTCTCTCTCTCTCTCTCTCTCTCTCTCTCTCTCTCTCTCTCTCTCTCTCTTTATTCCTTCGTATTAATATAATTTACTATATATTTAGGCAAAGGTCTTTTTTTCTCTTTTTTATTAATATCATCCATCCTGTGTCAAGGTTTTTTTTTTTTTTTGGCCTCATTCTTTTCCTTTTCTTACGTCTGTTTCTCTCAGTCTCTATCTCTCCTCTTCCTTCTCCATTAGTGATATTGCTTCTCTTCTTTCTGCTCGCTTCATCCTTTTCTTTCTACTTAAGTCGATTCTCTCTCTCTCTCTCTCTCTCTCTCTCTCTCTCTCTCTCTCTCTCTCTCTCTCTCTCTGCAGTAATAAGGTACCAGTGATAATGAATGTGTTTATATTTACGTTTGTCAGGCAGACGCGTCACATTTCTACAGGAGACGTGCCGTGACTGCTTGTTTTCCAGTCAACTCGAACCTTTATTGTGTAATGTTCACTGGGAAATAAGTGGGGAAAATAGGGGGTTTATAATATTGAAATGCATGTGACTTATGTATTTTTTTTGTTGTTATTTTTTTCTTTGTTCAAAAAGGGAAGGATTGGTAAAATGGACTGATTTTTCGTTATTTTTTTTATTTATTTTTATTTGTGAAAGAAATGCATCCTATGTGTTATTTTGCGTTCTGTCTCTACTTTTATCAAGTATTTATCTTTGTATTACACTTTTCGCTTGGCTTAATTGTTCATGTTTTTATTTCCTTTTCCTGGCTTTTCCTGTTTCATTTTTATTTACATCCTTTCGTAACGTAATTTTTTTTTAGATAATTTTTATGTCCTTGCATAATTTTATTTTTCTCGCTTGTATTGAATTTACTTAGACACGTTTTTTTCTTTATCTTCCATAATTTTCCGATTCACTTTTTCTTGACGCTTTTGCATTTTTTCCCCTCTTACTGAATTTATTTACAAACATACTATATTCTGATTTATTTATTTTTTTCTATGTTCTTTCACAATACTCACAGTTCGTTTTTCCATTTCGTCTATCTTTTTTAATTCCACATGTTTTAATATTTCCCTTGCTTTCTCGCATTTTCCCCTTTCATTCAATTTGTTTATTAACATACGTTCTAACTTGCTTATTTTTGTGTACTGAAATAATCTTCTATATTCATTTTCTCTTCTCATCCAAATAATTCAACGACAATATTACATTTTTCCCATTTCATTCATATACTAAGAGAAACTATGATCTTTTTTTATTTATCTTATCTTCTACTATAACATTGTCAATTAATTTTTCCTTTCCATCATAAAATGACACCTGTTTTCATAATTTCTTCACTTCCTCGCAAGATTTTCCGGTACAGGTTAAAAGCTCCTTAATTTCTTTTTCTCTGTCTCACTTTTCTTACGTATTTATGTCTCGTTCCTGAAAGCGTGAAGGGCGGCAAGGCAACAGCAGCATTAAGCCTCAGCGTGACACTCCTCTCTCCCTCGGTATCAATACATTAAAGCGAGGATAAATTTATATTCAGTGATAATAATGCTAATATTCTTCTTAAGCCAGCGATTCCCGTGAAATTTGAAGTTAAAAGTGTGTGTGTGTGTGTGTGTGTGTGTGTGTGTGTGTGTGTGTGTGTGTGTTATAAGTGTTAAGTGCTAGTGGTCTTCTGAGTGACGGGGATAAAAAATTGCTTGGTAAAATTAACATGAGCTGCGTTTCATCATCGTAGTAGTGGTGGTGGTGGTCGTGGTGGTGGTGGTGGTGGTGGTGGTGGTGATCTTATACTACATATTATGAAGTCATCCTCACTACTACCACCACCACCACTATCTTCACCGCCACCACCACCATCACTGCCTCACATATCACCCCAATCACCATCACCACTACCACTACACGTGCAACCCCGCCCCCCTCAACTGCGCTCTCTCTCTCTCTCTCTCTCTCTCTCTCTCTCTCTCTCTCTCTCTCTGCAGTAATTACGAAGAAAATAAATATGAAAAAGAAGAGAAAAGAGAGAAGAAAACTAATAAAAACAAACAGAGGAAGAGGAAACAGGGATCTCATGAAACGGCCAGAATGAATAAAAGAAGCAATGAAAACGGGAAAGGTCGAGAGGGGCGAAGGGAGGAGAGGAGAGGAGAGGATAGGACGAGAGAGGAAGGAGGACAAGAAGTTGAGAAGATAAGCTCATTTCTGCCGCGGTGGGACGGTGCGAAATGAAGGAACTTGTGACCCCGCCAGTAATTTGTGGCGCAGATGAAAAGGAAAAGATTGTTATTATTGGTGGCCATTGTTGTTGTTGTTGTTGTTGTTGTTCTTACTGTAGGTTTTTTCATTTACTACTACTACTACTACTATTCCACATCCTCCTATACCACTACCATCTCCTCCTACACCTCTTCCTCCTCCTTTTCCTCTTGCTACAACACAGTAATGACCACCACCACCACCACCACCACTCTACTACACACTTCCACATCATACACCCTCCTACTCCCCGCCTCCAGGCCTCCCCACCTCCACGCCATAACGAAAGGCAGATCTAAACACCTCCCAATGAAACACGACCCGGCCAGCCACTTTCCTCGTATTGGGGTCAGCCTGCCTAAATATTCATGGCGTTTTAGAAGCAAGTGCAATGAAGACCCGCTGTTTGAGATCCACCCGGGAACGGCACACACAAAAATACGGATACAAGCAATTAACTGAGTAAACACTATGCTTTTTTTTGTACTGTGTATGATGATTTTCAGCCTTTTCAGCACTAAAGACAGTTTGGAAATGTTCATGAAATTGTCTTGTTGTTAGTCGTAGTGGAATGAAAAGAGTGTGGTGGCAGTTGAAACTATATTGGTTAACTTTCTTTTTTTTTTCCTTTTTTTCCTTTTTTTTTTCTTGGTGGGGGGAGAGAAGCATAATAAGTAGGCTCCCCGTTTTTTTGGGGGGAGGCTATTTTCTTTCTGGATTATTCTTCTGCATTTTTCTTTCTTTTTTTGGTGTAAGGGAGGGAAGGAGTTATGGAATACTGAGCATGGTTTTTCTTTAATCATGTTTGTGCTCTTGACCGGACACCTTAGCACGCTT
>NC_087173.1:2777985-2802985 GCF_035594125.1 Scylla paramamosain
CGTGAAGTGGGATTAGGGGGAAGTCGAAGCTAATTGGATGCTCGTAATTGATGCTCAGTTTGGTTCACGGGAGTTTGCAGATCAGCAGGTAGTGAGGAAATAAACGACGGTGTGTTATAAATAGGAGTGTGACTTTAAAACTAATTAGAGCCGTAAATATTGACGTGAGCTTTTCCAGAGGCGAGAGAGGCATTGGTATGAAAGGGTTAATAGTGTGCAGTTGCCTGAAGTTCTCCTGCTGTGCTCCATAAAAATTATTTGGGAAAAATATTTAAAATCCAACTTCATTTTCCGTATCTGTTTTGTTCTTGGTGTTTGCTTAGCTGCTAATACTGATAAAGAATTGAAATAAGCATGAAATTTACTGTTACCTGTAAAATAACAATAACAACAACAACATATCCTGCGACTTACTACTACTACTGCTACCACTACCACAACTACAACAATCAAAACCAAATACCACTGAAAATTACATCACAATTCACTACCATCTGTGTGTGTGTGTGTGTGTGTGTGTGTGTGTGTGTGTGTGTGTGTGTGTGTGTGTGTGTGTGTGTGTGTGTGTGTGTGTGTGTGTGTGTGTGTGCGCGCGTTTGGCTGTTTGGCTACGGTTCTTCTCGCAGCGCCGCCACGCCTCGCAACACGCACACGACGGAAACATAACAAGTTCATCACGGCTTCCAATCACAGACAAGGCTGAGAGGGTGAGGGGGAGAAGGGCTGAGGGGATGAGGGGACGAGGGTGCCTTGTCCTCACTCTGGCGGAGGCGGTGACGTGGGGGAGAGGTGAGAGGGAGAGGGAGGGAGAGGGAGAGGGGGAGCTGCCAAGGGCCCGTTTGAGCTGCCGTGTTTATCCTTTTGTTTACAGAAGAGAAACACGATACGACGCGCACACACGCTCGGGCGCCCGCTGACTAAGGGCTTAATACACGCCCACCAGCACACACACACATGCACACACACGCACACACGTACATACACACACACAGACGTACACACATCCCGTACGTATATGTGCCCGTTTTCCGTTCATGGTTGGGTCGGTATATACAAACTTACACAGCTCTCACATGCATACACACACACGTACACACACACGCAGTACCTACATACATACACAGACCATGGAGATTGTGTAGTGTTGCACAAAGGCTGAACCTTCAATACGCCGCTCACGATATACAGTACGTATGCATGCGTACACACACGCAGACACACACAAACACACACACAAACACACACAAACGCACACACACAAACACACACACACGTACAGTTTTATAGGCCTACAATTCTTATGTTTGTTTACACACACAAACATACACCCACCCACCCACCCATCAACCCACCCAAACACACACACACACACACACACACACACACACACACACACACACACACACAAAGTGGTAGCTAGTATGTGCACCATAACAACACATAATACTCTAAACGTACATGAAAACGCACATAAAGACTTTTACCGGCACACACACACACACACACACACACACACACACACACACACACACACACACACACACACACACACACACACACACACACACACACAGACCTGGCTTAGCGTTCAAGAGGGGAGAAAAAAACTCATTTGAATTCCAACAAACATGAAAAAGTTAATACAAGGTGCAATAAAATTCATAAAAATGTAACATAACTCAGGATTATGAGAGAGAGAGAGAGAGAGAGAGAGAGAGAGAGAGAGAGAGAGAGAGAGAGAGAGAGAGAGAGAGAGACAGAGAGAGAGAGAGAAAAAAAAAAAATGACAGTCGTAAGAAAAGGAAGTATATTTTCAACAGTTAATATTGCATAAAAAACAAAAAAACAATAATAGGATTCTAAGGAAGAAGAAAAAGAAGAAGAGGAAGATAAAAAAAACCAAGAAGATAAGAACTTTCAAAATATACGTCATATATCACCAGTTGTGTGTGTGTGTGTGTGTGTGTGTGTGTGTGTGTGTGTGTGTGTGTGTGTGTGTGTGTGTGTGTGTGTGTGTGTGTTCGTCGCTCGCTATCAGTCGTCGAATCTGAAGGAAAGAATCTCAACAGAAAACCCAGTGAAAGTTATGTCGCAGAGGAATCGTTTGCGGAGATAAACGTGCGTATCAAAAGATTTACCACGTGTAGATCTAATCGAGAGAGAGAGAGAGAGAGAGAGAGTTGGAAGTGAACCATTCTCTCTCTCTCTCTCTCTCTCTCTCTCTCTCTCTCTCTCTCTCTCTCTCTCTCTCTCTCTCTCTCTCTCTCTCTCTCTCTCTCTCTCTCTAATATATATACACCTGTTAAAGACTTCTGCAAATGCAATTATTATCTTTTACGATACATGAAGTCAATTAACTCTCTCTCTCTCTCTCTCTCTCTCTCTCTCTCTCTCTCTCTCTCTCTCTCTCTCTCTCTCTGTCCCCTGTCCCCTATTCTCTCTCTCTGTCCCCTACTCTAAGTTATTCGCGACTCTCTTTCACAATCCCTCACCTTTTTCCTCTCTCGTCCCTCTCCTCCCTTCCCTCCTCCACTCTCAGTCTCCTTTCCCTCAGGGCGAACGCTGAGATAGGCGGGAAATGGAGGGAAAGTGGAGGGAAGTGGAGGAGGAGGAGGGAAACCGAGGAAGTATAGAAGGCAAAGAGGAAAGGGAAAGGAGGGATAAAGAGTGGAGAAGAGGGAGAGTTATGAGAGGTAAGGGAGAGAGATCTGAGGAGGAAAGAGGCGATGAAGGGGAAGGAGAGGAGGAATCTGAGGCTCGTGGCGGGCCAGGTGTGACAAATGGACAGGTGACGCAACTCAGGTAAATGATGTGAAAGGTGCGCCGAGAGAGAGAGAGAGAGAGAGAGAGAGAGAGAGAGAGAGAGAGAGAGAGAGAGAGAGAGAGAGAGAGAGAGAGAGAGAAAGGAAGGAAGAGCTAATGAATACAGAAAGAGTGATAAAGGTAGATATGATAAAAGAAAATAGAAGAGTTTGAAAGCGAACAGAGGAAAAGAACGAGAAACGAAGGAGAATTGTATATAAAAAAATGAAGAGTAATAAATATGGAACAGAGCGAGAGAGAGATGATAAAGGAAGACAGAGAAATAGAAAAGGATGTAAGGGGATAGAATAAATACAGCAGAAACAAGATAAAAGAAGGAAAATCGTAGAGGAAAAAGGAAGATACATAGATTAAATTTCAAAACTGGAATGAAACAGAGAGAGAGAGAGAGAGAGAGAGAGAGAGAGAGAGAGAGAGAGAGAGAGAGAGAGAGAGAGAGAGAGAGAGAGAGAGAGAGAGAGAGAGAGAGAGAGAGAGAACCCATGACTGACACAAAAACAAGCGTTGATTAATAAAGTAAAAAAGCAGTAGGAAATAGAGAAGAACAAAAATCAACGCAAAGAGAGAAAATAAAAACAGACATACAGATAGCGAGAGTGAGGCAGACGGAGGATTGAAAGAGGAAGCAACGGAGAATGAAGGATTGAAGGGAACGTCCACACAAACACAGAAGCACAGGTAGGGAGAGGAGAAAAAACACAAAGACATGAAATCACAGCAGTCACTTAGGAACGATTAAAAAGTAGGCACAGTGGAAGAAGAAAAGGAGCAGGATACACTTCGAATAGCTGGCTTATGTAGGAATTAACACAGATTATCACCAGACAAACCCAACACGTTGAAAACACACGAGACAAAACCTTGCCTCCCCTCCACATACACACACACACACACACACCACTCTTGAGAAACTCACGCACACGCACGCACGTATGGACACACAATGAAAAAGGAGGGAAAAGAGAGTGCGAGGAAAAAAGACAATATTGTAACAGATTTCATGACTGACTGAGCATGGCAGTTCACGATCAAAGCGGCGACGGAGGAGGAGGAGGAGGAGGAGGAGGAGGAAAGACAGACAGAAGGGAGGGGCAGTGGAGGTGAAAAGGGCATGATCTCTTCACCTCAAACAGACAGAGCACATCACCTCCACCATGACCGCCCCACTCCCCCTTCATCACCATCCCCATCCCCCTCTCCCAGCCACCTCACGCGCCTCTGCCTCCCGTCATGCCCCGAGCTCGTGACTTACTCCTCCCGCGGGCATTCCTGAAGGCAGCTGGGCACGACGGAGCAGCACGAGGCATTACGTGTTCTCAGAGAGAGAGAGAGAGAGAGAGAGAGAGAGAGAGAGAGAGAGAGAGAGAGAGAGAGAGAGAGAGAGAGTTGGTGAGAGAGCTTGGGTGTCTCGTAACATCAGTGGACACATGAACTAACAAACATTCATATTTTTTACAGGTTTTCTTTAAAATTCCTGATATTTTATTACTTTTCTTCCAAATAAGCATGTGTCAGTCATGCTTACATGTTTTTTTTTCGCTTTATTTTGTGTGTGTGTGTGTGTGTGTGTGTGTGTGTGTGTAAATACTAGGTAGGTAGGTAGACAGGTAGGCCTGGTAGGTTGCTAGAAATGACCTACACCACCACCACCACCACCACCACCACCACCACCTCTTCCTCTTCCTCCTCCTGCTCCTTTTCCTCCTCCTCCTCCTCCTCCTCCTCTCTTCCCCAGATCTTAATGACATAAAAAGAGGGAGGGCGAGAGAGGAGGACGGAGAGAAGAAAGGAGAGGGAGAGGACGAGGCGAGCGGAGGGAGTGGAGGTGGTGAGGGCTGGTGAGGGAACAAAGGGAGATGAGGAGCAGGAGGAAGGAGGCGCATAATGAGTTACACGGGGCACGTACCACCATAGGGAAGGAGAGAAGAGGAGAAATGATATGGCAAATGTTGAAAGTGCTGACCTAATGATAGCAGGACGAATCGCGACTAATGAGAGAGAGAGAGAGAGAGAGAGAGAGAGAGAGAGAGAGAGAGAGAGAGAGAGAGAGAGAGAGAGAGAGAGAGAGAGAGAGAGAGAGAGAGAGAGAATGCAGATAATACAAGTACTAAAATTCAGCTCTCTTTCAAAATCCTCTTAAAAATGTTCCCCAGAGAGAGAGAGAGAGAGAGAGAGAGAGAGAGAGAGAGAGAGAGAGAGAGAGAATCATAAAAGTACATTCATACAATTTAATCAAGCATAACAACACTAAATAACAAAAGTACAATTGTTAACAAAAAAAAATAAATAAATAAAACAAAACCACCCAAATTAGAGACATTAAAAAAATAAGAACAAATTAATAAAAAAAAAAATACGTTAAAATAAATAAACACTTAAATCCTGAAGCAAAAAAATCACAACTTCAAATAATAACCTCAAAAATGTCCTTCAGTACCTCCTCCTCCTCTTCCTCCTCCTCCTCTTCCTCCTCTTCCTCCTCCTCCTCCTCTGGACTGAAGCCCCCTAAAACCCTGATGGCGTCTCGGGTCCGGGTACGGTAGGGCAGAAGGGAAAATATTGCTTCACCAGTAAATAGTCGCCGGAGGAAAAATACCTTCACTTTGTATTTCAGTGGCAAGGGAGAGAGGGAGAGAATAAGAGGGGAGAGGGTAAGGGAAACAGGGAGGAGAAAATATTTAAGTTACTGAAGCTAAATCCTGTATTGTGTCGAGTCTGAGTCTAGAGTACTTTAATTCTTTTTATATATGAAAGATAAACACGGTTGAAATTACTATTTTCTTTTTAATGATGTTTTGGTTGTAAAGTAAGGACAGATTTTTATACATATACTAAAGACTATTACTCGGAATTACTGCTTTCTATTTATTTATTTTTTTTTTTTTTCGGTATTTAGTCGTAAAGTATGGGTCGAGTTTACTTCATATCGAAAAAAAAAAAAATTCTGTCTTCCCAGATTGCTTTAAAATGTTGATCTTACACCTTATTTTTTTCCATAACTTTTTTTCTCCACTATTTATTCATCAGTTATTTTGGAGTCAGTGTGTTTGTTTATCTGTCCCACCTACCACATGACGATAACATTACCAGTTGGAAGAATGCTGTATTAAATTCTATCATTTTCCTAACCTTCACTGCCCTGCCCTTCTTTGTCTTGCCCTGTCCCGCCCTACACTGTCCTGTCCTACCATTACGTAACCTGAGAGAGAGAGAGAGAGAGAGAGAGAGAGAGAGAGAGAGAGAGAGAGAGAGGGGGGGGGGATATGAGGAGTGGGAGAAAGCCTCATATCCCAGCACGCCTGATAAATGCGAGCCACCCTAGAAAAGAAGGTCCCTTTGAAATTTAAACTTTGCTCAGCCTGCAAAACTAAATTGGACGAGAGATGTCTCAGTTTTTTTTTTTTTTTTTTAATCAGGTAATGACGAACCTCCATAAAGTGTTCAGCAGGAAGTTACGTACACACACACACACACACACACACACAAGCAATCAAAACGCCATGCCCATTCTCTCTCTCTCTCTCTCTCTCTCTCTCTCTCTCTCTCTCTCTCTCTCTCTCTCTCTCTCTCTCTCTCTCTCTCTCTCATTTCTTCCTTCTTTACGATCTACTTTTCATTAATTTGCTACGTTTCCCTGACTTGTTAAGAGGATAATCTTGTTCCTCCTCCTCCTCCTCCTCCTCCTTGACTAACAGGCTCTCTCTTGAACCTCTTCATTTCACTTATTAGAAAGCGGAGACGTGAACTGCATGTCTCGCTCTCTTTTAGTCTCTTTTTTATCTCTCACTCTTTTATTAGTCCCTCCCGGTCTGTCTCTCTGCATACCTCCCCCTTTTTTTTTTTTTACGGGACGCACGAAAAGGCTGGCAGGTTTTTTAGGCCTGGTTTATTTCTCTGCATTTTGGGACCAAGTGAATTAAGGTGAAAATTTTTTATCCCTTGTATTTATTTTATATTATTATTATTATTTTTTTTTTTATCGATATTCTCTCTTGTTTTTGTTGTTCATCTGTCAGCTTGTCTTCGTGTAAAAATAGCAAAGAAATATATATAAAAAAGAGAGGAGAAAATGCTTTGCGACTTATTTCATATATTATAAAGATTGGCTTAACTGATGATGGTGATAGTAACAATAATAATAGTAATAATAATAATAATCATAATAATAAATAATGACAGGAACAATTGACATAAATAACAGCTTAATACACATCACAGTTACAATAAAAAAGTATATTCCCCTTCTACCTGACTCAGCATTCCTCCTCGGGGTACAGATAATACTTCCTATGAGCCTAAATACCAAGAATATTACTCTTCATCATTCTTGCGCGTCAAACACACACAAACTGTAAATTTAATAGTATAAAGAATGACTTAATACGTCCCACACAAGTAATCCTCCCCAGGTAAGCACAGATAATACTTTTCATAAACTTTAATATCAGGAATGTTCCATGATAATTATTACACAGGTTACATTAAAAAAAAAGTTACAAATCTGCTTCTCATTCACTCTCATAATTAAGTACTGATAGATATTTCAAAGCAAACTTGTCCTTTTTCATGTCTTTATTCTTTGACATTTATTTTTATTATTATTATAGTTTGTGGTATTATGAGCAAGCTTTTATTCTTTTGCCCTTCTCCATAAAAAAAAGAAACTAAGCTTTCATCAGAACAAAATAAAAAAAATGCAACTAACAACTCGTACATAGCAAACACAAATTCTACTTTTTTTTTTTTTCATATATATATATAGGGAACGTCATTATATCCCAGTCCTTTTCTTCTCCACTTGGCCTGTCCCCAGAATATAATAAAAAAAGGAGACCAGTTCTAAGGTTCAATCAGAATAACACTTCTCTACCTAACAAGCCTTGAACAGCGAATACAGACTGTACTTATACACAGAGAACACCATCACTAGCAATCTCTTCCCTTACTTTGTGCTGGTCTTCCCAATACTTAAAACATGCCTCAATCACAACGATATTCCTTCATCTAGCAATTCCTACATATCAAACAAATTCTGCATATTTCTACGAGTATTTTGGTTAGAGTATCATAAACGGCTCTATTCCATTTTTTCCCCCTTTTTTTTGTACCAGTCGCCCAATATCAGAAAATACCGTCAAAGCTTCAATAATATTCTGACAATTCTCACACAGCAACACAAAGGTCACGTATTTTAAACCAGAGGACATAGTGTACAAAAAAAGGAGAGGTTTTGTCGTCCGCCACTTTCAGAGTCCATTTGGTGACACACGGGGAACAGCACCGTGACTGCCCTTAAAGCAATAACATTCCTCACCTAACAGAATAAAAGGATACATCTTAGAGTATTAATAGTGTGTGTGTGTGTGTGTGTGTTATCTCTGTTTGTTTACTTATGTATGCTTCTATTTACATGTTATTTATCTTATCTTGTCTTATACACGAATGTGCATAGCGTGTATATTGTTCTTTTATTTATTTATTTTTTCGTGTGTGTGTGTGTGTGTGTGTGTGTGTGTGTGTGTGTGTGTGTGTGTGTGTGTGTGTGTTAGTAATAGCAGCAATAGTGGTTCAATTGTGTCATTACCAGTCACAAATTCTCTCTCTCTCTCTCTCTCTCTCTCTCTCTCTCTCTCTCTCTCTCTCTCTCTCTCTCTCTCTCTCTCTCTCTCTCTCGGACACATCTCCCTCTTCTCTCTCTCTTGGACACACCTCGTCTTTAAACACAACACAAAACTTCAAATTAAACAATAAAAAAGGGAACTTACTATTAATCATCTTCGACAGCGGGAAGATCAAATTATTGGCACTTTAATTTCAAGACCAGGATCAAGAATGGACCAAGACCGAGACCAAGATCAAGAACACGAACACGACCACGACCACTCCAGGTCGGCGCCAGGCTACGCTCATCTCCTACCTCGTAAAGATACCATGGGCGAAAACATAATAACGGGGGAGAGAGAGAGAGAGAGAGAGAGAGAGAGAGAGAGAGAGAGAGAGAGAGAGAGAGAGAGAGAGAGAGAGAGAAATATATCCCCTCACACTTCGGCGCAAATAACAACATAAAAAAGGTGTAAAAGGTCGAGAGACAGAGAGAGAGAGAGCGAGAGACAGAGAGAGAGAGAGAGAGAGAGAGAGAGAGAGAGAGAGAGAGAGAGAGAGAGAGAGAGAGAGAGAGAGAGAGAGAGAGCCACATAAAAAATGAAAACAAGACAAACGAGAAACGAAAAACAATAAAGACAAAAATAAACAAAAGAAAACGAAAAAAACAATGAAAACACAAAAGCTATACAAATGACGCCTTTACAATTATGACCAGGTGAACCAGAGAGAGAGAGAGAGAGAGAGAGAGAGAGAGAGAGAGAGAGAGAGAGAGAGAGAGAGAGAGAGAAAGGGCGAAGGGGGACTCAGGTAGACAGACGGATAGAGACAGACAGACAGACAGACAGAGACAGACAGACAGACAGACAGACGGGGTACTGTAAAGCCACGACGCTCAACAAAACATTACAAAACGTACCCACCAGCGGCAGAAAACACCCAATGAGAGTTCTAATGAGTGGCAAAACTGCTTAATTAAACTTCCCATGTGGAGCCTGAATGACTGGGAGAGAGAGAGAGGGAGGGAGAGAGAGAGAGGGAGGGAGGGAGAGAGGGAGGGAGAGATGGAATGTGGAATGGACAGAGCGATGGAATGAAGTGGGCAGAGTGAAGAGGTGATGGAGAGAGAGAGAGAGAGAGAGAGAGAGAGAGAGAGAGAGAGAGAGAGAGAGAGAGAGAGAGAGAGAGAGAGAGAGAGAGAGAGAGAGAGAGAGAGAGAGAGAGAGAGAGAGAGAGAGAGATACACTACTCTACACCACGACTCCTTAAAAGTTAAAAGGAAAATTAATCACCACCACCACCACCACCACCACTACCACCAGCGCATCTCCGTTAATTCCCAGACATTTTCATCACATTAACTCAGATCCTTCCCACAGATTCCTATGCGACCCTTGCCAGTCTAGCCTTTGTAAGCACGTCCTAGGCGCAACGAGACCTCCTCCTCCTCCTCCTCCTCCTCTTCCTCCTCCTGACAAGCATTCACTGAGACTTAAGAGAGGCGAGACAAATTTTAAAAGAAAGGAGTAAAAAAGAAAAGTGCTTTCTCGATTACTCTAAGTGCTGCTGCATAGACCCTGGACGCCTTGCCTTCACCCCCCCCTCTCTCTCTCTCTCTCTCTCTCTCTCTCTCTCTCTCTCTCTCGTGTGTGCGCTACTGTCTCGAGTCGAGGGTCTGAGAGAGAGAGAGAGAGAGAGAGAGAGAGAGAGAGAGAGAGAGAGAGAGAGAGAGAGAGAGAGAGAGAGAGAGAGAGAGAGAGAGAGAGAGAGAGAAACCCACTTCAGAACTATTGTACTCTTTCTATTTATACATACATCAATTCCATTTTTTTTAATTTCCTAACCTTTTTCTATCTACTCTCATCTCTACCCCTCTTTCTCTCCCTCTCCCTAAAAAAAAACCCTCAATTACATTACCTTATCACGCACTCACGACCCTCTTCACGCTTCAATGCATCCGCGTGTCAACAAAAGAACCTTAACAAACACACAGGGCACCGCTTCTTGTGTTACACTCTGTATATCTCTCAACCTCCTTCCCCGGGATACGAACGGGGGTTGGTTGGGTTGTGGACTCTCGACCCGCCAGTTGTCAAGGTCATATCGCAAGCCCAGAGCCCCCAAGTTCCTAGTTTGGTTTAGTTTGTGTCTAATTCGGTGACTGTTTCTCAAGTGTTCGCCTTTGCTCTGAGTTGAGTTGAGTTCAGTTCAGTTGAGTTGTCTGGTGTGGTGGACGAGTTGAATTTAATGTATGTGTGTGAGTTTCGGGGGGCGGGTTTCTCTCTCTCTCTCTCTCTCTCTCTCTCTCTCTCTCTCTCTCTCTCTCTCTCTCTCTCTCTCTCTCTCTCTCTCTCTCTCTCTCTCTCTCTCTCTCTCTCTCTCTCTCTCTCTCTCTCTCTCTCTCTCTCTCTCTCTCTCTCTCTCTCTCTCTCTCTCTCTCTCTCTCTCTCTCTCTCTCTCTCTCTCTCTCTCTCTCTCTCTCTCTCTCTCTCTCTCTCTCTCTCTCTCTCTCTCTCTCTCTCTCTCTCTCTCTCTCTCTCTCTCTCTCTGTATCTGTCCGTCAGTGGCCTCGTCTCGGCTCGTCTCGTCTGTCGTGCATATTTTGTTTGTTTTGCGGTTTTGTCTGTTGGTTTACTTGATTATTGCTATCGTTATTAATTTGACTTCTACCATCACTACCACCACAACTACTACTACTACTACTACTGCTTCATATAATACTATCACCTCTATATGGACTACGTCTAGTACAAATTCTCCTCCTCCTCCTCCTCCTCCTCCTCCTCCTACCACTACGACCACCACCACCACCACCACCACCACCACCACATCCCCATTCCTCCCATCTGACAAACATCTTCACACCTCTCCCTTCATAATCGTAAAGCAGAAGTCATCACACTGAATCAATACAATCTCCACGCCTGCCTATAATAAAGAACTGGGTCACGATCTATAAATGTAAAGAGGCGGGATAAGAGAATAAATTAGTGTACCCTCGTCTTGCATCTCGTACTAGTAAAGAAAACGAGAGCAAGGAGGCAGCTAATGATGTGACTTAACGAAAACACTGCACTGTCTCATGTAACCGCGAATACAACGAAGCCTCAGTTTCTTAAGGGGAATGAAGTGAATCTTCTGACGCACTTAATACTCACTTCACATTCCTGTCTTGACTTTAGTACTCAAGTTATGGGTTGTTAAAAATTTCCAATAGGTTATGATTTTTTTTTATGGGATGTAAAAAAAACGTAAAGGAGATGAGTAAATAAATGCGTCGGGCAGATTTGTTGATATAAAAAGCAAGTCCGATGCGCCGCTGAAACAAATAGTTGTGTCATTCATAGTGAAGATAGAACACACAGATAAGACAAGACAAACAGATGAATGAGCAGATAACGCATTCATATATTCGGATATAACAGCAACAAGAAAAAAAGTGAAGAAAAATAAACGAACTTACAAAAACAAACATATAAAGGCAACTTATGACACACACACACACACACACACACACACGAAGACAAACAGGCAGGACGAGTGTGCGTTGGGCTTTGGGAACCGCCACGTGTTTGTTGAGTTTCCCCGACACCCAGACTCACCCAGTCAATACTTCACCTGAGCCGACAGGTAAGCAGACACTCGCCCCGCAAGAGGTGTATTTTGTAAAAGGTAAATATACAATGTACGCTACAGCCAAGTATTTGTTGTATAATAGTACCTGAGCTGAAACAAAGGAAGAAATGCAGAGAAAGCAGCAGTGTTTAGTATATTGTTCACTACTACTTCTACTACTACCACCATTACTACTACTACTACTTTTATGAGAGTTTCAAGAGGAATATATCAAGTGGAGTCTAACGTAGGTGTGTGTGTGTGTGTGTGTGTGTGTGTGTGTGTGTGTGTGTGTGTGTGTGTGTGTGTGTGTGTGTGTGTGTGTGTATTGAGTGATGTATAATGTAAACTAAGTGAGTGATGTTTTATGTAAACTAAGTGCGCATTTAACATTAAGAATTCACGTTTTCCCATAAAGATTACATAGTACATTTTGTGTCGGAAACTCTAGTCCATGTACTCTCTACCCCCCCCTCTCTCTCTCTCTCTCTCTCTCTCTCTCTCTCTCTCTCTCTCTCTCTCTCTCTCTCCGTCAGTTATCAGCGTAATATATTAAGTGTCATTCATCCTCCCTTTATGAAGACGTATGAGGAAATAGTAATTTGTAAGTAAATTATTACGCAGAGAGAGAGAGAGAGAGAGAGAGAGAGAGAGAGAGAGAGAGAGAGAGAATATATCCGGTGTATCTGTATGATCCATTAGCTAAATCTTACCTCTCTCTCTCTCTCTCTCTCTCTCTCTCTCTCTCTCTCTCTCTCTCTCTCTCTCTCTCTCTCTCTCTCTCTTCCCTTTATCCCTTATACTCTATGATACTTTTCATTTTTTTCTATTTCCTTTTTTTCTCTTTTTGTCTAAGTTTCCCCTCTCTTCCTGTTCAGCCATTTCCATTTTCTTTTTTTTACTTTTATTTTCACATTACAGCAGCGTGTTCTTATTTTCATACGTTTTCCTTTATCTTTCCATTCTTTATCCATTAGTGACCCATGCATTTATTTATTCATTTATCCATTCTCTCTCTCTCTCTCTCTCTCTCTCTCTCTCTCTCTCTCTCTCTCTCTCTCTCTCTCTCTCTCTCTCTTTCATCACGTAATTCTCACCCCCACCACTACTACTACCACCACCACCACCACCATCATCATTACCCAACCTACCCACAACCCCCTCCCATCCTCCCCACGCCATTAAGCAATCTTCCCCCTCCCCCTTTCGCTTAAAGAAGTCGGAGGAAGAGGAAGAGGAATAAAGGAATAGATGAAAGCGAGGATAGAAGGAAGGAGTACAGAGAGAGAGAGAGAGAGAGAGAGAGAGAGAGAGAGAGAGAGAGAGAGAGAGAGAGAGAGAGAGAGAGAGAGAGAGAGAGAGAGAGAGAGAGAGAGAGAGAGAGAGAGAGAGAGAAAATGCAATCAATAGACACTCATGGCTAATAGTTGCCTATAGTGACTACAATAACCACCACCACCACCACCACCATCACCACCACCACCACGAAAATTACAGGCTATGTGTACCTGACTGACGTACGTGTGTGTGTGTGTGTGTGTGTGTGTGTGTGTGTGTGTGTGTGTGTGTGTGTGTCACCTTTCACAGTTCCAGTGTATTTTTCATTATATAACATTTTTAACACACTCTCTCTCTCTCTCTCTCTCTCTCTCTCTCTCTCTCTCTCTCTCTCTCTCTTTTCTCTCTCTTTTCTCTCTCTCTCTCTCTCTCTCTCTCTCTCTCTCTCTCTCTCTCTCTCTCTCTTTTCTCTCTCTTTTTCTCTTTCTTTCTCTCTCTCTCTCTCTCTCTCTCTCTCTCTCTCTCTCTCTCTCTCTCTCTCTCTCTCTCTCTCCCCCTCCATCATAAATTTCTACTAACTATTCCTGACTTTCATATTCCTCTTTTATCAGGCAGTCGTTCTCTTCCTACTCTTTCATTCATCCTTCTCCATCTCCCTCTCTCTCTCCCTCCCCTCACAACATTAGATAATTCACACCAGCAGTTGGTTTTTATTTTACACAACACAACAAAAAATCTTCCCATAAACAACTCCCTTCGATTTTGCACTTCGAAAAAAAAAAAAAACCACCAGAATGAGGCGCCTTTTTACTTAATTAAGGTAAATCAATGCAACTCAGGTAAGCAGCACACCTGTCCCTTGTTGTGAGGTAATGACACCTGGCATCACCTGGCTTGTGTTTATAGTGAGAGGTGGATGAGGAAGGACAGTGAAGTGTTATGTGGCAGAGGAGGAGGAGGAGGAGGAGGAGGAGGAAGGATGGTGGTGGTGATGATGGTAGGTGGAAGTGGAAGGAAAGGAGGAAGAGGGGTGGTGATGATGGTAGGTGGAAGTGGAAGGAAAGGAGGAAGAGGAAGGTGAAATAATGATAATAACAATAGTAAAAATAAAAAAAAATAATGATAATAACAATAGTAAAAATAAAAAAGGTCATAATCTGTTATCATCATCATTATTACGAGTATTATCATTATCATCACCATTATCACCACCACCAACACAACCACAGCATCCCATCCCAGCCCAGCCCACTCACTCCCTCCCCCCATTCTGTCACCCCAGCGAGCGTTAAGAAGGCAAGTCACACCAACCAATACCATCAAAAGGTACTCTGGGGATATAAGCGTTAATTAATGTCTGTACCTGTGGCCACGCTAAGTAATCACCTCACCTTTTGTCTCTCCTCCTTCTCTCATTCCCTCCTTTCTTCCTTACGATGTTCTTTCTTATATTATTCTTAAAGTTTATCGTTATTCATCTCTTTTTTATAGTTTCTCTCTTATCTTTTCCGTCTCTTTTTAAATTAGGATTGTGGATTTTTATCTGTTTTTCTCGTTTATTTGGATTTGTCGCAATATTTAGTTCCCTCACCAGGTCCTCTGTGTTCCCTTGTCCTCCATTTTATTGTTTATTTTCGTTTCTATAATCATTCTCCGTTTACTTATTAACCTTTCATATATTCTTCCCCATCCGCATTTCCTACCCTTCATTCTTGCCTCCTTTCCTTTCCCTTCCTTTCTCTCCACCCCTACTTCCATTCCCTCCTTGCATCTTTTCCCTCAATTCCTCCATCCCTCCCCTTCCTCCTTCCTTGCCTCCTTTCCTTCCCTTCTATTTTCCATCCTTTCCTTCCTCCATCCTCTCCTTTCTCTCCAATTCTACTTTCCTTCCCTTCCTGCATCTTTTTCCCTTCCTGTATCTTTTTCCCTCTATTTCTCCATCCTTCCTACCTTCCCTTACCTTCTATCCTTCCCTCCACTGCTACCCTCTCCTTACCGAGTAGTCTAAATTAGTTAACAAAATAGCTTTATGACTTAAGGATCTGCTGGTTTGGCTATCTCTTAATCCCGCGTGATCTCTTACCACAAACAGCCTCGCTATGGCCAACAAGTCTGCTGCTAATTGTTCTTCCTTCGTGTTCCTTTGTGTTGGTCCTCCATGTGGTCTTCTCTCCTCGCAGTCGTGACGTCTCATAAATACCTCCGTCACGATATGATCAGGAGGAGGAGCGGGAGGAGGAGGAGGAGGAGGGAGAGACTGTTAAGCATAAACGTACCATTTTGTGTGAATCTTTAGAAAGTTGTACTAGCAAAATAAACAGAGAGAGAGAGAGAGAGAGAGAGAGAGAGAGAGAGAGAGAGAGAGAGAGAGAGAGAGAGAGAGAAATACAAAGGGAGGAGGAGGGAGCAGAGGTGGAAAACAAGACAGACAGAAGGAGTTAATTGGAGACAAGGCAAAGAGAGATGGTGCTCAGAGGTTGGAGAGGCGGAAAAAAAAGTCGAGAACAAAAAAAAAAAAGCAAAGGGAAGGGGTAGAAAGGGAAAGGGGGAAGAAAGGGAGAATGGGGAAAGGGGGAGGTCCTCTTCTCCCTTTCCACTTTGCCTCTGTAGAAGATGGAGAAGAAGGAGGAGGAGGAGGAGGAGGACATGCATACAGGACTACTACCTCCAACCTCCACCTCCACTCACTCTCTCCACCTTCCATTCCAACATTTTCATTTTATTAAACATGAAAGAAAAAACAGACCCTTTTATGATCTCAGCACCGCCCCCTTGATGACCCCCACACCCCTAAGACCCACCCTTAATGCACCCCCTTCTCGGTCCTCACCCCTCCCTTGCTTCCCCTCCCAAAGACTCCTGCTCCCCCCACCCCTCCCATACGACCTCTGCCTTCCCCTCATCCGTTCCCCTCTCCGTTTCAAGGTATTTTCTCTTTGGTCTTTCTACTTTGAAGTGACTAATGCTCTGACGGATATCTATAGAGGGAAAAATAAAGAGAAAATGGGAACTAAGAAAAGAAGTGTATTGTAGTTTATGCACATACATCTCGTTTTCGTGTGTGTGTGTGTGTGTGTGTGTGTGTGTGTGTGTGTGTGTGTGTGTGTTTCTAAGGAGCACTTTTGTTTATATTTTTTTTCTCTCGTAAATCAATTCATGTCTATACTCAAGTTTCTTACACACGCACGCACACATGCACAAGCAGAGAGAGAGAGAGAGAGAGAGAGAGAGAGAGAGAGAGAGAGAGAGAGAGAGAGAGAGACCCCAAAATGGTTCTCTCCTTCCCTCTAATTATCTCTTTCAGTAACGAAACACAAAAACGTCAACAAAACAAACACAGTCGACTAAGAGCAACCTTCTGAATCTTTTCGCTCATTAATGAAAGGCTTTCTGTTTTTACCTGGATCGTGCAGGGAGAGGAAGTTGGGGAGGGGGGAGCGCTGAGAGGTCGGGGGTTCCCATCAGGGAGCTGGGCCAGGTAAGAGAACACCTGTGTGGCTCACCTGCCGCTAGCACCTGCCCACCTGTCCACTCTCTCTTTTTTTCTTAATTGTTTTCGAACACCTGTTGGGTTCCTTGTCAGGGTCACCTTGTGTTTCTCTCTCTCTCTCTCTCTCTCTCTCTCTCTCTCTCTCTCTCTCTCTCTCTCTCTCTCTCTCTCTCTCTCTCTCTCTCTCTCTCTCTCTCTCTCTCTCTCTCTGAGTCTCGTTTATTTTATATTATATAATTAGCTTAAGGTCAGTCTGATGAAGATGAAAAATTGTTGAGTCTCAAAATAATCAATTTAGAAAGTAATCTCGTGTGTGTGTGTGTGTGTGTGTGTGTGTGTGTGTGTGTGTGTGTGTGTGTGTGTGTGTGTGTGTGTGTGTGTGTGTGTTATGAGATGAGCATGCGGGAGAGGAATTCCATGTTTGAAAAGTTATGGGTGAAATATCCTATGCATGAAGTTTTCAGAGGCAACATTCGTGTAAATCTGGCCACATTTTTCTTTGCTCCCTTCCTCCCCTTCAGCCGCGATTATTTCAGGGTTTTTTTCATCGTTTTTCTTTTATTATTGTTGACGAGTGCGCCTCGTTACTTACATTACTTTCACACGTGTTGTGATAGGAACCATTCCAACTACGAAACCTCCATTTTGTCACCTCACTTTTTCCCTTTTTTTTTTTGTTCCCTGCACCTCTCACCTATTCGCCCTTTTATAACATCGTATTAGCGTGCCCTTCCTCCATCCCCAGCCGCACTGTGCCCCTGTCCCCCCGGCGGCCAAAACAACGCTGCTCTTTGTATTGCTGGGCCCTCCATAACCCCTTGTCTGGGTGTCAGCTCCTCTGCACCTCTGGACACCCTCATTCATCTTCCACGTCGTGTTTGGGTCTCAGTCCTCCTGGGGCAGCGAGGCTCACACCCCCTCCCCTGGCGAGTGTTGGTAACGCGGAGAACAATGAGCTATAGTCCCCCGGGTGGCCTGTCCGTCTGTCTGCCTGTCCGTCTGTCTGTCTGTCTGTCCGCCTGTCTGCCTGCCGTCCACATAAGAAGTTCGTCTTTTGTAGATTGCGAGGACACGTCTGCGCTGCGAGTCACGGGAGGACACGCAGACTCCCGTAAGGTGAAGGTGATAAAGGTGACGGTGCTACAGGGAAGGGAAGGAAAGGGAAGGGCAAAGAAGGGTTGATCCTGAGTGATGGGAGCGTCAAGGGAAAGTGGTTGTTATGGCGTCACGGGGCAGAGGCGTGAGTCCTGTGCTGGAGTGACGCGGCGACCTCCCTTCCTTCACGTCTTCACCAGGAGACGCGGTACGGGAAATAATCTGGAATAACAAATCCTTAGGGAGTGTTGATAAGGGCGGTGCAGAGTAAAGCGACGCCATGCTACCCTGACAGGACTCCCTCAGCGCTGACCCACGCACCCCCGCACGCACGCACGCACACACACACACACCCAAACCAGTGCTACACATGCGTCACAATGCATGACCGACGCCTGGCAACGCTATACACTTTATCGTCAGGAACGCTCGCCCTATTTGGCAAGGGATTCTCCTCAGCTTAGGGGCGTGACAAGGCTATCCTGCACCGCGAGGAAAAATAGCACACGAGCAAGAAATATTATAAAACAGGATTATATTTAAAGGTTTGCACAGTCACAGTTGGAAGCCAAGCTCATCGCGTACACGGATTTGGTCTTACACACACACATACACACACACACACACACACACAAAGAGTCATGACCGTCTAAAGTGTGGTCCAGTGTGTTGGTGTATCATTTATTTTTTCCTTGTATGACTGCTTCTTTCTTACATCTTCGCCTCTCCCTCTCTCGTCTCTTTCCTTCTCTCTCATTTTCTTTTTGTTTATGGAGTTAACGAAGTGATGTCAGATGCTTGTAAGATTCTTAGTGTGATTGCTTTCTCATACTCACACACACACACACACACACACACACACACACACACACACACACACGTCGCGGCTTCGTGTCAGAGGGAAAGATAGAAAGAGACACATTCATGAACGCCACAAATCTATTTATCCTTCAGTCCTCTTAAGGAAAATCCACGTGGCAGAGCAAAATTGTATTACCAAGAAACTGATCCGCATTAATCTACTTATTCATTTGTGTCATGTGCTTTATAACATGTACTTTATTATCTGTGGGTTCGATTCTACCTCGCATTAAACGAAAAATACATTAATCTTCTTATTCATTTATGCCACGCGTTTTATACCGTGTACTTTATTACGTTCGGACTCGCTTTCTACCTCGCAATGATAAATTCAGCATTCCAGTCAATTCTGCTGTTGGTATTCATTAATATTACCATTGATAATCCCAATGTGTGTGTCGGTTCCCTTATTAATATTCACAGTATTAGTACTCACATCCACCACATCTACTCTAATATATTGTGTACGTATGTTACTGTACCTATGAATGGCATTTATTATTCAGCCAAGCCTATAGATGAATTAAAGTTACCATACTGCACTGCTATTGTTGCTGGTATTATCATTACTGTTATTACTACCATTACTAAACAAAAACGTACCGATGTCTAAGTGTGTGATTTATAATGGTGAAGAAATTACCTTTATTCTAAACACCTGTCGTGCATCGCAATACCTTTGTTAAGTTTGATCTTGTTTTCTTACAGGTGAGCTGGCAGTAGAGGGGACGATGCAAGGTGAGAGAGAGAGAGAGAGAGAGAGAGAGAGAGAGAGAGAGAGAGAGAGAGAGAGAGAGAGAGAGAGAGAGAGAGAGAGAGAGAGAGTACATGGCCAGCATATCAATCAGGTCTTGTCAACACTGAATAAAGATTGGCGCTGCAATTAATTCAAGAATGACTCTGACGTGCAACTGATTACCTGAAAAACAAAAAAAAAAAAAAAAAGCGTGATGGACTACATAATGCTACACACACACACACACACACACGATTAAATCCATGATGTGTATGAGAGAGAGAGAGAGAGAGAGAGAGAGAGAGAGAGAGAGAGAGAGAGAGAGAGACTGATGTGTTTTGATAATAAAAACAAAACAAAATTGAAAGAAAACAGCCTTAGTTAAGTAATAAAAGAGAGAGAGAGAGAGAGAGAGAGAGAGAGAGAGAGAGAGAGAGAGAGAGAGAGAGAGAGAGAGAGAGAGAGAGAGAGAGAGAGAGAGAGAGAGAGATAAGGAGTGACGCTGTTGACGAGTGAGTGGAAGAATTGGAGAAAAAGGGAAGGGAAGGGAGGTTAGGTATTGGTGAGAGAGGGAAGAGAGACGCGATTAGATAAAGCGACATGAATACTCATAAGGGAGAGTGAAATGTGGAGGAATACTTTTTATTAAATCTACATCTTGCTTTTTCACGATCCAAAGAGAGAGAGAGAGAGAGAGAGAGAGAGAGAGAGAGAGAGAGAGAGAGAGAGAGAGAGACTCAAATCACCAAATGAATATAAAGAATAAATAAATAAATAAACAGAACACCAGACACGTGTATTGAAACAGATTGGCTGATAAATAGATATACAGGTAGTTAGATAAATAAATAACAGCAGGTGACAAAAGTTTTATCTATTATCTATATTAGAGCAAATGTTTTAAATACTGTTCTACTGATTATTGTCAGAGAGAGAGCTACTGATTATTGTCAGAGAGAGAGAGAGAGAGAGAGAGAGAGAGAGAGAGAGAGAGAGAGAGAGAGAGAGAGAGAGAGGTAGGTAAGGGACCAATATCTCCATCAGCCTCTCCTTCATTTATCACCCTTCAGGATCCTCTCACTCTCTCTCACTCCCTGCTGATGGCTGGAGAAATCTCTTTACCCCCTTATGCAAATCTCTCTCTCTCTCTCTCTCTCTCTCTCTCTCTCTCTCTGGAAATAAAAAAACGCTGTAAATATGAAAATAGGGAGAAATTAATTGGAAAATCACTCTCTCAATAGCAACTTCATATTTTTAAATTACCTAACAAAAGGTACAAATTCCCCAACGGCAGGACCTAAAAGCAAAAACAGAAATAGTTTCGTAATATCAAAATGCAACGTAATCCAAAAATTGTTAGCAGATGGCGAGTTTGCTCTTGTGCAAAGACAAATAACAGGTGAGCAATGCAATTACCTGAGAAAGGGAACCGGAAGGAAGGTATTACTAAGCTGAATGCCCGCCGACACACACACACACACACACACACACACACCCACACAGTCAAAAGAGAACAAAGCTGGAACGAGGTTAGAATCGTACATACACACCCACACCCTGTACATGCATACATACATCCATTCATATACGTGCACAGATGGGCGCACATGCATACTCATACATACACATGCATACACCGGTCGTTTGTAAGACTCAGGGGTAATCCTGACATATATTCCCAGGCGCGGCTGTGTAGGAGGCGATAGAGACGCTGGAAACAGTACGCGCGGGGAAACGAAACTCCATCAGGGAAAAAAAGTGAAAAAAAAAAAAAAAGTGAAAAAAAAATAAGAGTAGAAAGCAAAAAGAAATGATAAAATTAGTCGATATCCTCTCTCTCTCTCTCTCTCTCTCTCTCTCTCTCTCTCTCTCTCTCTCTCTCTCTCTCTCTCTCTCTCTCTTTTCATAATCTCTCTCGCTCGCTCTCTCTCTCTCTCTCTCTCTCTCTCTCTCTCTCTCTCTCTCTCTCTCTCTCTCTCTCTCATTTCATAATATCTTATTCCCTCCCTTCTTGTTCCTTTTACACCTATCTCTTGTTTCCTTATTCGCTCCCCTCCTCCCTTCCTGCATATCCTTCTGTGTCTAGTTTATCATACAATTCCCGTCCCCTCGCTTTGCTCTTCGCCCCACCTACACCTGCGTTGTGGGCTTGTGTGGTCTTGCCCCTTCAGCCACTCCGTCAGCAGCACCAGGTCGTGTCTCTTTACCTCTCTTATGTTATACACCTGCGCAGATCTGAAGCCACGCACCGGAATTCTACCGTGTTTTACTCATGTATAGTAAGGTAAAAATACGTCACTCTTTTTTGGCCTCAAACGTGTTCTACCTTCCTATGCAGCGCTGTTGTATATTGGCGTCTGTATGGTTTCCTGTATTACGTTCTCCAAGTTCTTGTGCTCTGTTGGTTCTTCCCAAGTTCAAAGTTAGACATGCATAAGCGTTTTTTTTTTTTTTTTTTGCCTCAAGTGTATGGTAGTATTCCATGCGGTGCTGCTGTATACTGGTGTCTATTTAGTTTGTTTTGAAAGTTTTTGTTCTAATATTTAGTTTGTTTTGAAAGTTTTTGTTCTAATATTTAGTTTGTTTTGAAAGTTTTTGTTCTAATAGTTATGTTCTAAAACTGTTATGATTTGAAAGTTTTTGTTCTAATAGTTATGTTCTAAAACTGTTATAATTTGTGAAAAAAAAAGCAGAAACTGTGATTAAGAGAATTACTGAGAGATAAAGTAACTGTTATTAAGGAGTTTAAGTGTAGATATCAAAGAATTTAATATCCTGACAAGGTCTGTTCATGTACAGTGTTATCCATTCGGGTCTTTTTTTCTTGAGCGTTTTATAATCTAAATACACATGGGAATATTTTTAGGCAATTCCACTTATTTATAGAGGCTGCATTACCACGAAAATTGTAATGTTTACCTCAATTGCGATAATTTTGCGAGTTTCCCCATCCCTTGTCTAGACGATCAGAACACACACACACACACACACAAAGAACAGACACCATGACTCGCCAAACAAGCTGTGGCTACCCCTGACACACACACACACACACACACACACACACACACACACACACACAGAGAGCTGGCGGCCCTAACGTCCTCCAGACACTCCCAGCCTGCGGGCATTACATTAGTTTGACATTAGTAGCATGACAGAACATTTTAGTATTTAATTGTGTAGCATGGAGAAGCGGGCCGGCGCCGAGCTAAGCAGAGGCACAGGCAGCGAGAGATCCGGGAGTGGGGGACGTAAGCACCACCACAGCTGCTGCAGGAGGGCTTGCCAGGGGCGCTCCAGCAAGTACCCGTGCGCTGGAATGTGTCGGGAATGCAGGAGGGCGTGGGGGAGGGCGCGCAGGGAGGACACGAGAGCATGGCACGCACGGATAGTCAAGATGTGTGGTCTGGTGTGTGGGTTAGTTACTGTGGTTCTTGTCACCATTTGTTTGGTTATGATGTCGTTCCCCTCTTCCAACAGCGACCAAGTTTTCCCTTCATCTTTCCCTCCATCTTAACTCCCATTCCTCCTCCAGCTTCTACCTCTTTATCATACGACATACGACATCCTCCTCCTCCTCCTCCTCCTCCTCCTCCTCCTCCTCCTCCTGTGACTCCTTCTACCGACTCCCTCTCGTGATAGGAAACATTTCCTTCTATCTTTACTGCTTTCGTATTTTACTTCTTAATGTCATCTTATCCTCAGGCTTCTACTTGTTAATGATCCTAGTGTGTGTGTGTGTGTGTGTGTGTGTGTGTGTGTGTCAAACTTTTCATTCTTCCTTTATTTATTTGCTTTTTATCGACTATTCTCAGTCCAGATCAGAAATATATCTATACATAAAAAAAGGGAAACATACATTGCGTACAGTGCGTATAAACATTACAACAACAACAACTACAACAACAACAACTACTACTACTATAACCATTATCATTACTATCCTTACCATCCCCCATTCCTATCATAATCCGATCGTAATTTACTAGGCCCAGATATCACTGCACATCTTCTCTCTTCTCGAACCGCTCAGGGACGACACAACAACAACAACAACAACAACAACAAAAGCCAAAAAGTACAAGACAAAAAAAAAAAACACGCATTTCCGAGGAATTTCCAAATATAAATCAACATCAAATTCCAGTTCATCGCGCGGCACAGAATTAGAAATAAAAATTCCCGCCACGGCTTCCCGCCAGGTCGTGTCTGGCTGTGTATAATAACAAACTGACATTCATTCCTGCGCCAAAAATTCCCCAACACGCCCCGGGAAAAAAATAGCGCAGAAAATGTTTTAAAATATAATGAAAAAAAATATTTACAACTAATAACAGATTTTTCGAGAGCCCACAAAGAAGGGAGAGGAAGAGAGAGTGAGAGGGAAGAGGAGGGGAGAGGAGGGGAGAGGTAAGAGTTATAGAAGGGAGAGAGAATGGAAGGGAAAAGTGAAAAAACGAAAAATAAAAGAACACAAAGCAGAAGTAAAGATGAAAATATTTACTTAAAACAAAATAATAATAATAAAAAAATCAATAAAGCGCGACAGAAATTAAGTGAAATATTTTTAATAGCTTATTTAATTTAACAACGCGACTTCTCTTAATTATTTCGTTCATTTTTTTTTCTTCATCTTCCTCTAACGTTAATCTACATTTCATAAACATATTCTTGCACTAGTATTCATATGCAAGAGTTTAAAGCTATTCTGCTCTCTCTCTCTCTCTCTCTCTCTCTCTCTCTCTCTCTCTCTCTCTCTCTCTCTCTCGGTATGTCTGTCTTTATCTTTCCTTCTCTCCCCCGCACACACGCGCGCGCGCGCACACACACACACACACACACACACACACACACACAAGCGCAATCCTTTAACCAAAACGTCTTTATCAGTGTTTGAGTAAGACGGAGGGAGAAGATGGAAAGGACCACACGGGAGCAGCGAAAGAGAGAGAGAGAGAGAGAGAGAGAGAGAGAGAGAGAGAGAGAGAGAGAGAGAGAGAGAGAGAGAGAGAGAGAGAGAGAGAGAGAGAGAATTAAAGTGAGTGAGAGAAAGGAGGGGTAAGCTTGATAAATTGCAGAGGTGACAACCACTTATGTCTCTTCCTATCGATAGCGCTCTCTCTCTCTCTCTCTCTCTCTCTCTCTCTCTCTCTCTCTCTCTCTCTCTCTCTCTCTCTCTCTCTCTATGCCTGAACAACATTTTTGGTAAAACTACAAAAACTAATACAGAGAGAGAGAGAGAGAGAGAGAGAGAGAGAGAGAGGGGGGAGGGGGAACAAGGGAGGAGGTATTAGAGAAAGATAATAGAATCCAACGAGGAGGAGGAGGAGGAGGAGGACTGAGCAAGAGCAAGTAAGAAATAGAGAGAGAGAGAGAGAGAGAGAGAGAGAGAGAGAGAGAGAGAGAGAGAGATTGGAAGACTGGAGAACGGACCAACAGCAAAGAAGAAAAGGGGGAGAAAATACTGGGGGGGAGGGGGAGAGAGAGAGAGAGAGAGA
>NC_087173.1:2807985-2832985 GCF_035594125.1 Scylla paramamosain
GGGAGAGAGGGAGAAGGAGAGAGGAGACAGGAAAAGAAAGGAGGTGGAAAAGTAATACACGACAGAAAGAAAGATGTAAAGAAAGATAGGGTGAAAATAGATTGGAAACAGCAAATAAGACAGCTAGGGAGAGAGGGAGAAGGAGAGAGGAGGGAAGTGGCAGAAAAAGAATGGGAGAGAAAATTAGTAAGAATTGGAGAGAGGAGAGACAGGAATAGAGGAGAAGATAGGGTGGATATAGAAAGTTAGAGAGGGAGAGAGAAAAAAAAAGGTGGGAGAGAAGGAATAGGAGAGTTGAAGCTATGAGAGCCAGAAAACAGAAGATAAATGAAGGGAGTAAGAGGAGAGAAGGGATAGGAAAAGAGAGGGAGGAAAGTGAAAACGGACGAGAGGAAAGGAGAGCCAAAGATAAGAGAGAGAGAAAAAGAAAGGGAGGAAGAGGAGTAAGATTGGGGAAAAGGAGAGAGGAGCAAAAAGGAAGAAAAAGAGGAAGGTTTATCTGTGTGTAAAGGAAGGCAAGTGGAAGAGATAGGAAGAAAAAGAAAGAAAATAAAAGGAAAAAGAGAAGGAATGGAAATGAAGGGAAAAAAAGAAAAGAATATATAGTAAGAGACATGGAAGAAGAAAATAAAGAACGATAAAATAAACGAAAAAAAGGAGAAAAAAGAGAGGGGAGAAATAAAACTGAAGAGGAAAAAGCGAGAGAAGAAAAAGAATACATGAAAAGAGACAAATTTACATAATGATATACTCTGAGCTCGCTCTCTCTCTCTCTCTCTCTCTCTCTCTCTCTCTCTCTCTCTCTCTCTCTCTCTCTCTCTCTCTCTCTCTCTCTCTCTCTCTCTCTCTCTCTCTCTCTCTCTGACCAAACTTTATTCACTTTATTCTTTAACTGTTATCTTCAAAGTTTTTTTAAATTCATTACCATCACCTTTAATTAGACTCACTAAAGGTGCCTTTCTGCTGTTCAGTAAGAAACTTCCCATAGATGCCTTGGGTTACGTTAAGTTACGTTAGGTTAAGTTAGGTTAGATCAGTTCATACTCGTTGATTAGATACGGTTAGGTTACTTTAGGTTAGGTTACTTTAGGTAAGGTTAGGTTTAGGTTAGGTTACTTTAGGTAAAGTTAGGTTACTTAAGGTTAGGTTAGGTTAGGTTAGGTTACTTTAGGTAAGGTTAGGTTAGGTTACTTTAGGTAAGGTTAGGTTAGGTTACTTTAGGTTAGGTTAGGTTAGGTTACTTTAGGTTAGGTTAGGTTACTTTAGGTTAGGTTAGGTTACTTTAGGTTAGGTTAGGTTACTTTAGGTTAGGTTAAGTAAGGTTAGGTTAAGTTAGGTTAAGTCAGGTCATGTTAGATTAGGTTTGGTTAGGTTAGATCAATTTAAGAATAAAGAGAACAATATACTCGTGCATTAAGTTAGGTTAGGTCAGGTCAGGTTAGATAGGTAGGGTTGGTTAGGTCAGGTAAGGTTAGATTAGATACTCTCAAGCATACGGAAGGTAGCACAATATAGTCTGGGATTATTCAGTACGTGTGGATAATAAACGCGTAATACGGCCATTTTTTGGAGTGCAGCGCGTGTAAACCTCTTGGGAAGATGTAAAATATCGCGGCAGGTAATTAAAGGATTATGCAGGTTAATGGACAGCGGAATATTAAGTAAGTCTGGGCCCATCAAGAACAATGGTGCAATGGGAGAGAGGGGGAGAAAGAGAGAGAGAGGGAGGGAGAAGAAAAACTCGCGTGTATAATAAATAAAAAAAAAAAAAAAAAAAAAACAAACAGAACACGATGGTTTGAAAGGTAAAGAGGAGCAAAAATGTGGACATCATCTGATCTGCCGCACATCCAATTTAGACAAGGTAATAACACGCACCGCTGGAGTTCACCTGTAATATACTGGTTGCACATAATTACTTATTTACCTTTACCTGTGCATCATCGCAAGAAGCATACAGTATTAAGAA
This sequence comes from Scylla paramamosain, assembly GCF_035594125.1. Lineage (NCBI taxonomy): Eukaryota > Metazoa > Arthropoda > Malacostraca > Decapoda > Portunidae > Scylla > Scylla paramamosain. The sequence goes on from NC_087173.1 coordinate 2,809,955, forward strand.
AAATGAAATATTAAACCTTGTCGTCTAATCTGTAATAACTACGCACACTAATTTTTGGGTAAAACGCGTATATTATATGGACAAATGGAATTCAAATCTCTATCAAATTATAAGTGGTTTCGATCGCTCAGCCGGTCAGTCAGTCAGTCAGTCAGCAACACCTGGGAATTAAGTCTTCATATATAATTGTGTTTCATTGTGTCTTGGCTCGCTAATGTAAATCTGCACCTGAAACAAATCGCTATATCAAATTACAAGTGCTTTCGATCACTCAGCCGGTCAGTCAGTCAGTCAGTCAGGTCAGTTAGTCAGTCAGCAACACTTGGAAATAAAAGTCTTCGTATGTAATTGTGTTCATTGTGTCTTGGCACGCTAATGTAAATCTGCACCTGAAACCAACACAATAAAGAACCTTAATTAATACTAAAGCTCGCATAATCTAACAGCGAGAAATTTCAGTCGCTTCGCATGAACACTGATAGAAAGAAAAGTGCTGTGTAGCTATTTCACTGTGGTGGAGAATAGCTTTGCGTGTGTATTTCCACAAGAAGCTTGGATTACATACAAGAATTATAGATTAAGATTTGTGATATGAAATAGCGAGAAGTTTCAGTTTGGCGGGAGCAAATCTGGGGCGTGAAAGTATTGTGTTGGCTGAGCTGTTTCCTGCGCTGCTGAGAACTGGAAAATCTGTGTATATCCTCGTAAAGGAAATGTAAACTTTGTATAATCTAACTGAAAACAGACGAAAGGAAAAAGTGTTCCTTAGGGTTTATAGGAATCCCTGCCAAAGACATGCACTTTTCAGGAATAACTTTACATGACGACATTGTATTCTGATATAAAACAGCGCCTAGTTCGAGTCAGACAGAGAGAACACTGTATTCTGATATAAAACCGCGCCAACTTTGTGTCAGGCAGAGAGAACAGTGGGAAGGAAAAGTATTGTATTCCTTAGTGTCTGATAAGGTTACGAATGACCTTTGGTGGTACATGTACAGACGCAGTCAAATTATATCCTGCTTCGTCGTCATGATGAATCCTAACCAGCTCCTCTCCTCACGACGCACCTGAGATGGTTGCAATTTATCATGGAAGCGAAGCACGACAACTTATGACTGCGATTGTACATATCAAGAAGAGCTGTTCATGAAAAGCAGAAGGGCCTGATACGTAACTCCAAGCTTTAGTCAGGCAAGGAGAAGAAAAAGCATTGTGTTCCTTGGTGTTTGTTAAGGTTACTAGAGATCGTTGCTGTTACATATCCATATCAAGAACAATTCATGAGAATAAAAAAAATAAACTCGTCTGATATGCTAAGCTCTAACAACGCCAATCTTCAGTCAGACACGAAAAAAACTGTAAAGGAAAAAGTATTGTGTTTCTTAATGTTTGGTAAGACTACAAAGGTCCCTGCCGTTACGCCTACACACTGGAAAGAACTGCTCGTGAAAGATACTTCAGGTCTGATATGTTGATGTGCTAAATTCCAACAACGCCAAACTTTAATCAGGCAAGGAGGAAATTGGAAAGTAAAATTACATTACGTAAGAATACAAAGATCTTTACCGTAACATGTACATATCAGGAAGAGATGCGCACCAAACACACACACACACACACACACACACACACACACACACAGACACAAAAGTCTAAAATGCTAAATTCAAACATCCCCAAGCTTCAGCCAGGCAGGAGAACACCGGGACGCGAAAGTATTGTGTTGGCAGCGGTGTTTGATGGCGTTACAGAATACTTTAGTGCAGCGGTACGTACCGGAGCCAGATCCAATCATATGCGGGACAGCTGCTACCCGGCGCGGAAAATGAGATCTTAATTACTAATCTGCTGAATGGCCGGGAATTATTGTCTTTCAACTTAGGCTGTGCTCGTAATGGCGCTCAGAGTCTGGGTGCAGCGGCGGCCCAGGTGTTATCGTTTACCTGCCCGCCTGCTACTCCCGCCCCGCCAGGTATGAACTAGTAGTGTCGTTTACCTGTAATTGCTCATTTGTTTCTCGTTTCTCTTTCTAATTGAGGTGTTTTTGCTCCCGCTGTTCCCTGGTTTCATTTGATTTGTCGTATTGTTTGGTCATATCGTCACCATTCTTTTTTTTTTCCCTCTTGCTTTTTTCATCGCCCGGGTCGTTGGGGTGAAGGTATTCAGAGAGGTGATGAGCTCCGCGTGTGAATGGCGAGAGTTAAATTGCGGTCCATTTCACATAAGTATCCGTTTTTATTCCAGCTCTTGATCTATAATTCCTAATTCATTCCACACTCCCCCGCCACTCCTCCCCTGCGCTTATTACACGAAATGAGGCGGTAATTAGGACGTGATTATGACAATTACTTCTACTTAGCATTTTATTCCCTTCTCTCTCACAAACACGACCCTACGGCAGCGCTCCTTGTGGATCCGAACACCTTGCGACCAGCGCGGTGTCTTACGACCTGCGGTTAACATGTGGAAGTCGTAAACCCGCTTTTTATAACCGTACAATGACATTCACAATAACGATCACATTGACAATCACCTCCGTACATCTTCCTCCTTTCCTCTCCAGTCATACCGTCTTTTTTTTTTCCTTTTCTTTCTTTACGCGTTAAGGAAGCCAGGAAAGGTACAAAAAAAAAAAAAAGGACCTTATTTTGCCTCCCTGGAATAAAAAAAAACAGCTTGAGAATCCGTTTTCTATTGTTCGAGTGACGTGCTTGCCTGAAGAATCCTCTACCGTGACTCGTTATCCTGCCCTGGCATCTTGTGTGGTTATCATTCATACAGAGTAGTTATCGTACCCATGGCATCACGTTAGACACCGTTCATACAGAGTAGTTATCGTACCCATGGCATCACGTTAGACACCGTTCATACAGAGTAGTTATCGTACCCATGGCATCACGTTAGACACCGTTCATACAGAGTAGTTATCGTACCCATGGCATCACGTTAGACACCGTTCATACAGAGTAGTTATCGTACCCATGGCATCACGTTTAGACAGTCTGTGAAGAGCTACCACGCTTTTGACATCCTCTAGCGGCACAATCATCATATATTAAACTTTTCACCGAGATATGCATCAAGTCACACCACTAAAAGCAATGTTTTAAGTTTTTATAACAGCCTATAAGAAAACAAGGGGTGAAAAGGAATGGATTTTGCAATTTGGAGAATAAATGTCCAGCAGTGGTTAGTGATTGCTGAAACATGTACCAAATAGCATTAAATACGTTAAGGTAGTTTTAGAATAGCGAATCTTTCGTATCCCGCTACATTTTTTGAAATCAGGAACGGTTAAGATAGCACTGGAACGAGAATCTTACGTATCCCGCTACATTTTTAGACGTCTGAAATGGTTGAGACTGCATGGGAATGAGTGAAGCAGCGGCACAATTTTGAAAGGCTCTTTGCTCTCCCATCACGACAATTTTCAAAGGCCACAGTGATGATTAGCCACATTTTCATCACCGTTTCTCCTGTCAATGTAGCGATCTTGTTAATCCGTCACTAGCACCGTCAAAACGCCCTTAAAAATCAGCGACTTATAAGAAGTGAAAGTTACGCGGTAGTGTTTCAGGACAGACAGAAGGACAGCCGTCACAGCGTCATCGCAGCGTCACCGTGAATCATCGTATCCTTGTTATCTTCGTACACTGACAGAAATCACCTTGAAAGTTCCTGTGGCTCTCTTTTTAAGGCACATTAGTCTCGTTCCTTCACAACAACAACAACCACCACCCACCTCTCCCTCTCTCTCGCTCGCTCGCTCTCTCTGCTTATCGTCACTCTGGCAGCCAAGTAATTCTTCCAAAACATCGTACACGCAACTCAAAAGTATCGCTTCATCACTCTTTCCAAAACCGGCGATTTTTAGCCTCGTTATCCAGCGGTGACACCTCCCACCCCCTCCTTCTCCTCCTTAATCCAGGTCCTCTTACTGCTGACACTTTCCCTCCTCCATCTCTTTCTCTCCACTGCCCATGTTTCGGTGCGTTTCTCTCTCTCTCTCTCTCTCTCTCTCTCTCTCTCTCTCTCTCTCTCTCTCTCTCTCTCTCTCTCTCTCTCTCTCTCTCTCTCTCCTTATCGCTCGTTTATTTCCTTTCCTTCCGCTTCTGTCCCTTCCTACTTCCTCGCCTTCCCTTCCACCCTTCCCATCATTTCCTCTTTCTATACCAATGCTCTTTCGTTACACCCAATATATATCCCCCCTTCCTTCGCTCTCCCCTCCCCCTTCCCTTCCTCCTCTACCTCTTCCTCCCTCTTCGCCCTCCCCTCCCCCTTCCCTTCCTCCTCTACCTCTTCCTCCCCCTAACAAACTGCCAAACCACTCTATGTAAATTTCCTCAGCATCTTGACCCCGTCTCGTTACAAGGGATGAGAGTACCCACCCACCACACACCAGAACAAAAGTTAATAAAAAAAAGCTTGATTATGCAAATTAGACTTCACTGCTAGAGGTACTTTGAATCTGAAGCTTTGATAAGGGAAGGGTTTAAAGCTTTTTTTTTTAGGAGAGAGAGAGAGAGAGAGAGAGAGAGAGAGAGAGAGAGAGAGAGAGAGAATGGTGTTGTAATGGGAAGGATGGTTAAGGTTTAAGTTCGTTTATTAGGTATTATTATTTTTTTTTGTTTATGTATTGTACTGGGGAAAAAAAATAGAGGGGTTTTTGAAATAGTCTTTTTTATGAATGGAGGTCTGTTTGTTTTTGGTACGTTTCGCTGGTATAGTGTGTGTGTGTGTGTGTGTGTGTGTGTGTGTGTGTGTTAGTGTGTGTGTGTGTGTGTGTTAGTGTATGTGCGTGTGTTAGTGTGTGTGTGTGTGTTAGTGTGTGTGCGTGTGTTAGTGTGTGTGTGTGTGTGTGTGTGTGTGTGTGTGTGTGTGTGAAGAGGGACGTTCTTGGAAGTTATTCAGTGCAAGATTCTGATGATTTACAAGAATTTACCGGAGATTAAGACCTGGGTTAAGCTGGCATCAGTCCTCAGTAAGCTTCTTTTTATGTGTCGCTCCTGTCATCTCCCTCGTCCTTCTCGTCCTCCTCCTCCTCTACGTGATCCCTCTCCACTCCTCTTACGCCTACCCTGCCGCTTCCCCCTCCTCGTCCTGCTGCTTCTCTTTCATCTCCTCCTCTCCTCGTTCTCCCACATTCTCTTCCTTATGTCCTCTTCCTCGTCCTTTACACCTTGTGCTTCTCCTCCTCCTCCTCTTTCTCCTTTCTATCTCCCCTATTTCTGTCTCAATCCTCCTCCTCCTCCTCCTCCTCCTCCTCCTCCTCCTCCTCCTCCTCATCTCCCTTGCAGTCTATCATTACTGAACCTTCTCTCCTTCCTCCTACTTCTATTTCAGTTCTCCTCCCTTCCTCCCCTTCTTTGTTCCTCTCCTTTGTTATCTATCCTTCCACCTCTTCTGCTTTCACTCTCTCTCCTTGCTCCTACCCTTATCATCGTCCTTCTGATCTTCCTTGTAATCCATCCCTTCTCCTCCTCTTCTTCCTCCTCCTCCTCCTCCTCCTCCTCCTCCTCCTCTACAGCTAGCCGTGGACAGAGGCGCCTCAAGAGCACGAAAGTAACTGCAAATGAAATCAATGCGGAGGGTACAACGTGTGTGTTTTTATGTCAATCAGGTTCTTGATCCACCAGTATTTCTCCACCCCAACGCCCATGAGAGGAGACCAAGGGGGAGAGAGGGCGGTGGGTGAGGACGAGAAGGAGAGTGGGTTGGGAGAAAGGGAGAGGAAGTTGAGGGAGAAAGGGAGAGAAAGCGAGGAAGGGAGAGGAAGAGAGAACGAGTGAGTTGGGAGAAAAGCTTAGGATGTGACAAAAGGAATGGAGAAATAAAGAAAAGAAAGAGGAAAGACGAAGGAGAAACAGCGAGGAATAAAAGAATAAAGAAGGGGAATAGGAAACGATCATACAAAGGAGGAAAAGAATGAGAAAATGAGAGAAAGCGCGGAAAATGAGAAAAGGAACAAAGAGGAACAGAGGGAGATGAGAAAAGGAACAGAGGGAGATGAGAAAAGGAACAGAGGAAGAAAGAAGGGAAAAAGGGAAAAGAAACGGAGCGACGGAGAAGAGTAAAGGGAGATGGAGTGAGAAAGACATGAAACTCGGAAGAAGGGAAGAGCGAATTAGAATGAAAAGGAGAGAGAGAGAAAGGAGAGAGAGAGAGAGAGAAAGGAGAGAGAGAGAGAGAGAGAGAGAGAGAAAGGAGAGAGAGAGAGAGAGGCATAGAAGGAAGGACATTACACAAGGAAGAAAACAAGTGACCAGATGTAGGAATGGAAAGGGAAGAAAGGATGTGAAAAATACGAAGAATAGAATAGAAAGAAAAAAAAATATTGCAGCAAATCATCCTAATACACTTGCAAATATTACGTTTCTTTATACTTTTTATGCAAGACATTCTGGTTAATGAAAAAAAATGTGATTAAAAAGAAAAGACGAAGAAAACAGTCCTAAGGCAATGATTCTTCCTCTGGTACTCTCTGGATCTCCCTGCCTGCTTTTGCATTCCCTCCTTCCTATGACTAAAACGCTTTCAAGATGGAGGTTTCAAGACACTTATCCTCCGTCATCTGACTGTTCTATTCACCAGTCTTTTGGTAATTGGTACTTAAGTGGGCCTCCCCCCCTCAATTTTGCTACTCTTGGCGAGTGACCCACTTGCATTCAAAATTCTATATACAAAGTAACATGGATGGGTCGTTCATTATGTACAATTGTATATATAAATGAAATACATTAGAACATTATATAAGGAAACGTCAAAAGCCCAGGTGGCAGACACAAAGCAGCTTCTACCTTTGAAGTGCTTAATTATGACCAGGATTGAGTAATGGTCACAAAATGATTACCTGTCCCTGCGATGCGAGCGTCAAGACAAGTAAACGTCCCCCTAATGAACACCGTAATGAACAGGTATTTCGGAATGTATCTGAAATTACCTTGAGTTAGGATGCATTATTCTCTCTCTCTCTCTCTCTCTCTCTCTCTCTCTCTCTCTCTCTCTCTCTCTTGCATGCAAACCACGCGAGTCCATTACAGCATCATTGCCTGTTACATCAAGGTGTTATTTGTGGCGTAATTACCTTTGTGATCCATAGGTAAACATTTTGAAATTCACCAACAGCATAAATTCAAGTGCCTCCCCTCCCTGCCCCCCCCCCACACACACACCACCTAATCCCACTATTTTATATAACGCAGCATAACTAAAGCTAATACAAAAATAATGAAACTTAATCCAATTTACTTTAGATAACAATACAATATGACTAAAGTAAACCAATGCAAACTAACCTAACTTAACATGACCTAAGCAAACCAAACATAACCTGATCTAAGCAAACCAAACCTAACATGACCTAACCAAACATGACCTAACCAAACATGACTTAACCAAACCTAACATGACCTAAGCAAACCAAACATGACCTAAGCAAACCAAACCTATCATGACTTAACCAAACCTGACATGACCTAAGCAAACCAAACCTAACACAACCTGACCTAATCTCACCAAACCGAACCTCACCAGAAAACGTAACACCAAGCCACCTCGTACAAATCCTACACATATCCATACTTGTTTCTCGCCCCGGCACTTCCCTTCCCTCACACGCCTTCCGTCCATTACTCTTCCCTCCACTCTCCTCTCCACTCCCATTACACTCCACTCCGTCCACCTATCCTGACCTAATCGAGTTAGTCAAGAGCCCCTCACTTGATGGTTGGTCTTCACCAGCTCACCATCGCTTCTACTTATTCGTGCTCACCAAACCTTCTTTACCAGTCGCCTTGCCCAGTAATGCAGCGCCACTATGCCACTTACCCCCTTCTTAACCCTTTACCTGCTACAGCCTCGATGTATGTATTTTGATAGACCTCACAGTAAAAGATGTTATCGAATATCTCGTAAATGTTTTTAGTGCTTTTATCTTAATTTTTGAGGAGTAAAAATTGTCTGAAGTTGCTCAATATGTGACATTGGCAATCAAAGGGTTAAATGATCACTTCCCAACGGAAAACGAGGTTCTAGTAAACGGAAAATAGGAATATGGTGCAAGAGTGAAAAAAGTTGCGTATTTTATTTTTTTTTATAATTTGAAAGAAACGATGATCAGCCACAAGGAAAAAAAAAAAAACGAAATAATTGTGAAAAAAAACACTGGAAATAAAATAAAACGAGTTTGGACAGTGTAACAAAATATAAATTGTAACAAAATATATATTGAAATTCTGTTCGGTTACCCATTAGTTTATTTTTATTCTTTATTTCATTCTCCTCATTCCCTCGCCCTCGTTCTCGCTCTGGTCCTTCGAGTGGCGTTCCTCATTCAAGAATCGCTCCATTCATTAATTTTATCGTCATGTTGCAATTTGTTCACGGCAACAATGAAATTATCCCAGAATTTGGCTAATAAGACTAGTTCATGCTTTATTATTATGATTTTAGTCTCTCTCTCTCTCTCTCTCTCTCTCTCTCTCTCTCTCTCTCTCTCTCTCTCTCTCTCTCTCTCTCTCTCTCTCTCTCTCTCTCTCTCTCTCTCTCTCTCTCTCTCTCTCTCTCTCTCTCTCTCTCAATTATCTACTCTTGCAATTCTCTCTCAATTATCTACTCTTGCAATTTACAATCCAGTGTTTCTTTACCGCGTCTGTAATAAATATCTCAACGTAACCTAACTTAACCTAACTCACTAAAACAGACTCGACTAGCTACCCTTACAATAATTACAATAATCATTCGTCATTTCTTTTAATTATCTACTCTTACAATTTAATATCCAACCTTTCCTTATTGCGTCTGTAACAAGTAACTTAACCTAAACAAACTTGACTAAACCTGACAACTATCTACCCTTCCAATAATTGCAATACAGTCTTTCCTCAGCACCTTTAGCGATCTATTTGCCAAAGCGACACTCCATACAATCTTTCTTGAACAATGTCCGGCACAAAACCTCCACCGATGGCCATCCAATTTCATGCTTCCGTTTCCATACATCAATTTCCCTTTTCATCTCCCTCGCTGGACACTCATGTTCACGATGGAAATTTGTACCACGTCCCCAACCAGTCCTAAACTTTGCGCTAACGTCTTTATCTTCATTGCATCGTCGTGTCTCTCTCTCTCTCTCTCTCTCTCTCTCTCTCTCTCTCTCTCTCTCTCTCTCGAATATTCATGTTTCAATCTATATTTTTCTTTGTTGCAGATCTTTTGTCAGTATCTCTCTCTCTCTCTCTCTCTCTCTCTCTCTCTAAGCAGCCTCCCACCGTCTTCATTATTTCCTAACACATCCCACACGGTCCATTAATCTAACCACTCCAGTTTACTCCCACAATTTACAAATTTACCCAAGTATTTATCTCCTTCCATGTTTTTTCCTTCAATTCTCACACGTAACATCAATCTCTCCGCGTCTCTGCCTCCCTGTGTCTGTGCGTCTGTCTGTCTGTCTGTTTGGCCATTCTTTCTTTCCCTGTCTCACGTTCATCCATTTATCTTTCCCCCTCCCCCCCCATCTCGTACACTTACTTTTTCCCCCCCCTTTTTTTCCCCCCCACCTTTAAGTAATCCAACATGCCAGTCATTTCAGGGACACTTGGTAACCTCCCCCTTCAACCTTTGTCCTGCCTCCCTGCCTCCCACTGCTCCACTTAAGCCACTTTTCCACTCAACACGAAAATCCACTGTGTCTGTCCATTACTCTACTCGTCTTTTTTTCCGCCCCGCCACGCCCTGTCGCACCCACTGGGCCTCCGGCGGGATGCATTCACTGACACCCAATTAAACAATCAAACCGGTTAATTTACTCTGGAATCTACAGGTACACGAGGAGGGACAAAAGGCAACACAAAGGAACACAAAGGAGGGAATAGTTGTAGATATGTTGGTTCTTGCGAGAGATTTACTGATACAAGTGAATATATGGTTTAGAATCTCTCTCTCTCTCTCTCTCTCTCTCTCTCTCATTGGCAGGTGGCGATATTTATCCTCAAAGTTTGTTTCTTTCACTTTTCTTTTGTTTCTTTGGCCTAATCTATTTTTCGTGTTTCTTCCGTCGTCTGCACCTGTTTCTCTCTCTCTCTCTCTCTCTCTCTCTCTCTCTCTCTCTCTCTCTCTCTCTCTCTCTCTCTCTCTCTCTCTCATAAATTCAGTATTTGGCAAGTCTTTTGATACCAGTTTGCTGCATTACTGACGTGCCTGAAAATCGACCGTTACCTGTATTTTATTTAACGCAAGAAGAGGGACGGGTAACCTTGACCTTAGCGGCAGGGGTGTGATTGATGACTCGTATGTTGCCGAGGGAATACAAAAGAATACAAAGGAAAGGCAAAAAAAAAAAAAAATTAGAATACTGGGTTATACGTGGTTGTCTGCATTGGTTACGTTAATTGTGTTAGATAAAGGGTGTTCGCAGAGGAGGAGGAAGAAGAGAAGCTGAAAGAGGTTGAGGAATGGAGGAAAAGAAAGTCTAAAATGAGAAGGAATATTTTTTTTTAATTATCGTTTCTCGGTTTACTTAGTCTAAACACGAGAAATTAAAGTAGGATGAAAAGGAAGATGATAAAGACGAGGAGGAGAAGAAATGAGATTTATTTGAAGGAATATATTTTTAATTATCCTTTCTCGTCTTACTCTAAGAATGAGGAAAGAAAGGAGGTGGCGAGGAAGAAATGGAGAAATATATAAAATAAGAACATACTGACAATTATCCTTCTTTCTCGACTTACTCTAAATACAAGAAAAAAAAAAGAGGAAGGGGAGGAGGAAGAGGTCAAGGATGAGGTGGTGGTGGTTTAAGAGGGAAATAAAAAGATGACCAAAGTGCAATAAACTTGAGGTATATGAAGAAAGAAGATGAGAAGGCCGAAGAGAAGTAGGAAGGTAAAGAATAATAAAGACAAGGATAGGAAGAAGACAAATAAGAACAAAGTAAGTGAGAAGGCCGAGGAGAGAAAGGTAAAAGAAGGAAGGTAAAGAAGAATAAGAACAAGGATAGGAAGAAGACAAGTGGACAAGAAGAACAAGAACAATAAGATAAGAAAGGATAAGAACAGGTCAGGCTGAGCGTTCTCCCAATAGAGAACACGATAATGGCACTGACGTATTATACAAATTTAAGGACGCAATAAGTCATACAGCAGGCAAACATGCCGGGCCACTATGCGTGTCCTGGCATGTCCTCTCCACCCATAAACACGACAGGACAAGAGATACGAAAAGTAGAGAGCAATCCACTGACCTGTCACGACCTTAAAGAACAGGCAAAAAAAAAAAAGTTCGTTTTATAACATTGTAGCAGTTTAGGTTCAAATCCTTCTTCAGTTCCATTGTATTCAAGATGCTACGGAGAATTGAAGTTCCCTATGAATTTATAATGGAGAAGTTACAAATCATCTATAGTCAGAGACATTGCAATATATTTACTGAAATAAGAACAAGAAAATAAGAAGCTGCAAGAAGCCATCAGGTCTTCACGAGGCCGTCTGTGTGAAACATGCTTACCTATTTCCACGTATCCCCCTCATCCATAAATTCTTTTAATCACCAACGACTTTGCACTAACAGATAACTAATGAGACTATTCCATTCATCTACCAGTGCACAAAAACAAGAAATAAAAATCAAAGACCAGAAGGAAGATAAAACCAAGTATTCCATTCATCTACCAGTGCACAAGAACAACAAGAAAAGAGACTAGGAAAAGAAGGAAAATAAGAGCGAGTATTCCATTCATCTACCAGTGCACAAGAACAACAAGAAATAAAAATCAAAGACTAGAAGAAGGAAGATAAGAGCGAGGAGTTGAGATAACCAATTCCTTACTATCTCATTGCAAATCTACCTAGTTTGAACCCATTACTTCTTGAACTACCCTGCTTACCAACCCTGAGAATTTACTTCATATTAGCTTATTTACTCTTAACTAATAACCGATGACAAAAGGACACTCGGTAATTCCTAGCAGCAGATGTACTGAAAAAAAAAAAAACCCAAGTCTCGATAAACGTTTCCCCTTGAGAGAGAGAGAGAGAGAGAGAGAGAGAGAGAGAGAGAGAGAGAGAGAGAGAGAGAGAGAGAGAGAGAGAGAGAGAGAGAGAGAGAGAGAGAGAGAGAGAGAACGTACAAGTGTCAAAATCAATCTCAGGAATTCCAAGTGTGCGGCGTCACGTCTGATCCTGAAGACATCAAAGACTGAGGAGGAAGGGAAGAGAATGTGGGAAGGAAGACTTGGTGGCGAAGTGGGTATAGTGTGGAGAGGAGTGGGCGGAGGGAGGGCACTAGGGAGAGGGAGAGAGAGAGAGGGAGAAGGATTGATGTCCTAAAAGTGACTTGATCTAATATGTTAAGGATCTGGCTTGGATAAGATAAAAGTGAATACGTAAGAGTAAATGCGAGAGAGAGAGAGAGAGAGAGAGAGAGAGAGAGAGAGAGAGAGAGAGAGAGAGAGAGAGAGAGAGAGAGAAATGAACGAAACGAGTAAAAAAAAAGAAAACAGTACAGGACTAGAAACCGAAGGAGGAAATGAGATAATGAAAGACTTGAAGGAAAAAAAGACGTCAGAAACACGAAAAAAAAAACAAGATACAAAATAATCCAAGACCAGGAAAAAAAAAAACGAACGAAAAAAAAAAAAAAGAGGAAAGAGAAGCAAAACAGGAAATGAAGAGTCCAGGAGGCGGGACAGAGATTGATCGTTCATCCTACATCTCATAACACAGACAAGTCGCGCTGTACCTGATCCTTATGATACCAACACATACCACTGCTGGAAAACCACATATTCACGTATTTACAGAGGAGAGATGCCCGTCTATCTATCACCGTAATGGAAAATCTGGTAGTAGCGCCCGCATAGTGGAGTAGTAGCGATAGTAGTAGCGGCAGAGGGTATGAATAGTACAAGAGGGGTGGAGAGGCGCGGTAGTGTAGAGGTAATATAGTACAAGTAATAGCCATTGAGCATACCAAGAACTGCGTGGTAAACGGATGGTAGATAAAGAAAAGTATGTTATTGTACTGTATATTGTAGGGAAGGGGTGGGCTTATTGCTGGCTATAAAAGGTGTGTGTGTGTGTGTGTGTGTGTGTGTGTGTGTAGAATGTGCAGCCTTGGCAACCGGGCACCCCACAAGGTACGAGGCAAGGGGAGGGAGGGTTTGGTGTTGCCATTAATGGTTGCGCGGCGTCTTTTATGTGTGTGTGTGTGTGTGTGTGTTTATTCCTAGTGGTGAGATACAACACAAACAAAACACGTCCCTAACACACCATTTCGAGCCAAAATATGATAAATAAAACAAATCCAGGAGACGAAGACAATAAAATACACGTAAAAAAATAAGAAAAGAAAAGAAAAAATCAAAATAAACCCAAGGAACCCGAGTCCTCCGCAAGGAACCCGAGTCCTCCGCAGCGACGAAAACTTGATTAAAACGCAGGAAATCAAGAAAACCAAAGAAAACTTAGAACAAAACACAGATGAAGGAGGAGAGACTTCCGCAGACAACAAAAACAAGCCGTCACCCACAAACACCAAACCCACGCGCCGTTTTCAGATACGGAAATCTCATGGAAAGTAAAGAAAATAAAATGAAAAAAGAAAACAAGAATTTTTGAAACATGAAAATAATCAGCTTACGGAACGACGGACGGAAGAAAAATTAGATACAAGAAAAAAAAAGGCAGAATTTTTCACCAAACAAGGAAATGGTCGAGAGGAAATCCGGAATAAGAGAGAAAGAAGGAAGGAAGAAAAATAACTGACGGAACGGAAGAAAAATAGTGATGTCTTTTAAAATAGTCCCCCCTTTTCCCTCGACGCTCGTTTTCGCTGCTCCAAATAGTCTTAATTTTTATTTTACTGCAACGGAATGGTATCGAAGGAGCGGCGGGACGGCCTTTGGGAATGTTAATTGTGGACCTGCCGGCGGCGGCGGAGGCAGGAACTGTGTGGTGGAGGAGGAGGAGGAGGAGCGACAAAACACGAGGAAACAAGTAAAGATGAGTTGTATGATGATTACGAGGAGGAAGGGAAAGAAGAAAAACAAGACGAAGAAAAAAAGACGATGCAAGGGAGAAGAAACAAACAACACGAGACAAGTAAAGACGTGTTAGAGGAAGAAGAGGAGGAGGAGGAGGAAGGAAAGAAAGAAACAAACATTTTCAAACGTGTTAACTTCTTCCCCCGTCTGTGCTTTCCTTTTCGTTATCTTACTCTCTCCCATCCCTCACGCAGCCTCACATCTGCTTCCTCACTCCTGCTCCTCACCAACAGTAAGAACCACAAATAAAAATAACCCGTTTATCCATCTATATACTCCCTATGCCTGTCCATTTACTCGTATAGAACAAGTAGAAGCACGCGGCTTTATACATTCATCTTTTTACGATTCCTGTTCATCCATACTCGTGTGTCTGCTTAAATGTCTCTGCGCATCACGGAAGAGCATTTGTCTGTTTATCTACTTGTCTGTTTGTCTGTCTATCTGCCTGCCTCACTTCCTGCCTCTTCTAGTCTGCTTTCCCTTCCTCCCTTACTGCCTACCTCCATCCTGCCTACCTCCCTGCCTCCCCTGCCTTCCTACCGACCTCCCAGTCTGTCCCCCTTCCTCCTTCCCTGACTGCCTCCCTGCCTCCCTGTCTGCCTGTCTGCATCAGTGCCTCTCTATCTACATACGTGTCGGAGTAATCAAGGCAAGCCAGCAGTTACAGAGACCACGGGAGACAGTGAATGTTGTTGTTTCTCACCTAGGAGACGCAAGCACTCTGACCTCGCGCGCCTGAGAGAGAGAGAGAGAGAGAGAGAGAGAGAGAGACTCCCCCTCCCGCCTCTTTCTCCTCTCCTGTGGCTGATATGAAGCAGATGCCGCAGTATCCGTCGTATATTGACCGAGCTTTTTGTCCCGAGAGTGAGACGGCAGGAGGAGGAGGAGGAGAAACCAAGATGGGAAGCAGAAGGTGGTGGAGGAAGAAGCAACAGAGATAGGAAGCAGTAGGAGGAACAAGTAAGCGACGAGGTAAAAGGAGTAATAGAAAAAATAAAAAAGAAAGACTAGAGCAGAAACATCATGGAGGAAAGGAGAAAAATGAGGAAGGAGAAACAACTAGCTGATATGGGAAACAGGAAAGAGGACACGAGTAAGAATCGAAAGAAGACGAGGAAACAGGAGAACGCAAAACCAAAACATGGAAAAACAAAAGTATAAAACACGAAAGATAAAAAAAAAAAAAACAGGAGCAATGAAGAAGCTGAGGAGAAAGCAAAACGAAAAAACATGGAAAAACAAAAATGTAGGAAGAGAACTAAGAGAAATGTAACAAGAAGGTGGAAGAGATAAAAAAGAAAAAAAAAATAGAAGCATAGGATTGGAAAATGGGGGTAAATGGGTGATAAGGAATAACGAGACAAGAGGAGGAGGAAGAAGAGAGGGAGAAAAGAGAAAACAAAAATAACTAAAACAAGTGTAGGATTTGAAACTAAGACAAGGAACAATAACAGAAGAAAGAAGACTAGGAGAAGTAAAGGGGAGGGATGAAGGCAGAGGAGGAGGAGAAAGAGAAAAGAGTAAACAAAACAAAAACAAGAGCAGGATTGAAAACTGAAGGCAAAGAACAATAAACGAAAGAGAAAGAGCAGACGAGGAGGAGTGAAGAGGAGGGAAGAAGGCAGAGAAAGAGGAGGAGGAAGAGAAGGCTGAGAACTTGGAGAAGGGATGCCCTCTTACAAGGTGGGAACTGGACGTGGGGTTCCGATACAACTTGAAGGTCATAAAAGGGAATCGAGGCAGCCACAAAGGGGATTACCGCACCTTCCTCCTCTCCCCCCCTCCCTCCCAAGGCTCCGGATGTACACTATTGTATCCTAAGTTCGTGGAGGGTCCGCTGATGTGGCTTCCCCTTGTTATGTGTCTGCAGGGACGTTTGCTTCTCCTTTGTAGGCCTAACAAGTCAAGCCAGTTACAGAAGTAGTTAAATAAAGGACTAGTTTCATTTATATCCTGCCCTTGTGTTGCGGGAATGTGTTGCGTGTGTGTGTTTGTTGGGTTTGTTTGTCCTGTGTTTGTTTGTTTTATCCTCAAATTTATGTTCTTTGTTACATTTCTTCAATTACCTTGTTGAGACTTACTATTCGTATCTTCCAGTTTACATTGTCAACCTGTTTTGTTTCTCTATCCTCTTCATACATCTTATTTCTAACTATTTTATTTTGCTAAATTTATATATTTTTTACAATTTATATAATTCCACTATTATTAATCAATGAACTTCCTTATAAAATCACCACAAAATCAAAATCAAGTCGACCTAACTATCATTTCATCACATTAATAAGGCACAATAAATTTCTCATTTTTTTTGTCACAGTATCAAACTTTTTTTAGTCAGGAATCCATTCAAAGCCCGATTTCATTCTCCGGCTTCCTCTTGTCTGGCGGGCTTATTGTTTACCATGATCAAGCCAGATACAGAGCTCATTAATTAAACTAATAATCTTCATCCCTTTGCCAATCGAGGTCATTGAGAAGGAGAGAGAGAGAGAGAGAGAGAGAGAGAGAGAGAGAGAGAGAGAAAGGTGATGCTCTCTCTCTCTCTCTCTCTCTCTCTCTCTCCACACGTCCCCTTGAAATGGATCACTTAACAGCTGCGGTGTGTGTGTGTGTGTGTGTGTGTGCGTTAATGATGAGGATGATACAAAGGATTATAACGATGATGATGATGGTAATAAATGATTATGAAGGAACGTAGAAATATGATAATAACGAAAGCTTAATGAAAACACAAACGATAAAACTTTACATCATTAAGATCACTAATTACCATTCCAGCTGAGAGAGAGAGAGAGAGAGAGAATAATAAAAAATAAACCAACGAGAAAACCTAAGAACGAATAAAGAAAAAAAAGGGAAATTTCAAAGACATCACAGGTAACTATGCATTACCTTACGTACACCTGGTAATTACCTCCACCTGTCTGGCCACCTGTCACCTGTATGCCCCTCTCACCTGACAAACACCTGGGGAGGAAGGAAGGATGAGGGGTGGAAAGGGGGGAGGGGGGGAGGAGGTAGAAGCGAGTATGGAGAGAAAGAGGAAGGGAAGAAAGACATGATAAAGATCCAGAGAAAGATTACAGGAAGAGAAACAGAAGGATGGAGATGTACAAGGAGATAAAGCTAACTGGAAGAGGAGGAGGAGACTAACTGGAAGAGGAGGAGGAGACTAATGCGATAAAAAAAAAGCAAGCAATAAATAGAAAAAAGAAAACCGATGAATATTTTTGAGCAATATGAAAGGGGGATGAAGAGGAAGAGAAAACGTAGCAAACTAGAAAAAGAACAGGGAAATGAAGGAAAATGAAGAAAATGGGAGATGGCACGGAAGAAATATACTCGAGATTGAAATAGGAGATTGTGGAGAACGAGGAAATGGGAAGGGGAGGAGAAGAGGGAGGGAGGTGAATAGGAGAAAAAGATATTTATTTACACTTCTCAGACTTTCCTTCCTCCTCCTCCTCCTCCTGATTATATTAACTGGCAAACACTCAACATATTTTTTTCCTTCAGTTTTTCCAATCACCTTCCAGCTCGTCTCTTGATATTTGCCTTACCCTTCTCCTCCTCCTATGATATTTGCCTAACCACCACCCTCCTCCTCCTCCTCCTCCTCCTCCTCCTCCTCCTCCTCCTCCTCCTCCTCCTCGCCCCACTAGAGTAGATTTAATCCGAACCCGCGGGTCATAAAAACTCAGGTCTAGACGAGGCGCGCTAGACTTTTGGTGCGAGGGAGTCACGCGCTGGTGGCAAGCTGGCACTGAGGGGGAGGAGAGAGGGAGCGGGGAGAGATGGAGGAGCGTTGGGGTGAGGGAAGGAAGAGAGGAAAGAGATAGAGTAGCTGCGAGGGAGAACAGAGAGAGAGAGAGAGAGAGAGAGAGAGAGAGAGAGAGAGAGAGAGAGAGAGAGAGAGATGCGGGGGGATGGGTGACAGGAGAAAAGGGAATACTAGTAAACTGTATGGGAAAGGAAAGAAAAGTAAAGGGGTGAGAGAGAGAGAGAGGTAAAAAGACGGAAAAGATCAGATAAATAAAGGAATTAAGAGGGAAAAAGTGTGCGCGCGCGTGTGTGCGTAACAAGGAACAGTATTACTTGTGTAGCATAGAGACCAAGACTAGAGACCAAGATTATTATTACATTTACGAAGCAATTACCGAAGTGGCAATGACGGCAGTGATGGTGGTGGTGGTGGTGGTGGTTGTGATGACGGTGACGAGAGAAGTAAACAAAAACAGTCTCCCAAGGTTAACGTGACGACAGTGGGGCGTAACACGTGCTGGCCTCACATGAAAACACTGCGTACCATCCCTCCCTCTCCCACTTCATCTCCCCTTCTCACTCACTCACTCCTCACTCGTGACTCTCCCTCCTACTTTTCTTGCTTCTCTCCTCCTCTCTCTCCCTGCGAACTGGCCCCGCCCTCCCATATATCTCTCACGCTACCCTCCTTCCCTCCTTCCTCCTCCTCCTCTTCCTGAGTATGCAAATGGCGCCACTCTACATAAATACGCACGATATGCATTTATCTACCTCGCTTTAAAGAAATTCCTTCCCTAAGAGTAAATAAAAGGTCTGTTCAATGCAGGAACGAGAATGCCAAGGGAATCTTCACCTACACTGGCCGACAAATACTGCGCGTTTGTGTGGCACTGTGACGGGGCGCTGCGCTGACTGAGGAAGCTGCTGCCAGAAGTAGAGAAGAGGGAGAGAGAAAGAAAAGGTGTAAAAAGTTGTCCATATGAAGGAAATTGCACGTGGTGGTGGTGGTGTTAGGCGAGGGTGAGGGAAAACACACACACACACACCTTAATGTAGCACAGCACCCATACTGTTGCGAAGTGAAGGACGTAGAGAGAGAGAGAGAGAGAGAGAGAGAGAGAGAGAGAGAGAGAGAGAGAGAGAGAAACCTTAATTACTAAAGACGAAACAATAAAATTAACAAAAGGAAAGGCAGAGATAATTTAATAGATAACAGAGGGGACACAGAACAGAGGGAGAGAAAAAAGGTGCAATAAAAGTGTGTGTGTGTGTGTGTGTGTGTGTGTGTGTGTCCAGCCTCTCCTCATCGCCAGGCTGCGCAAACCGGTCCTAGAGAATCAATCAAGCGCGCAAACCCGTGAGTTTTAGGAGGCAATTGTAAACTTTCTCCTTCACTCAACTTTTTCCTTAGTCTCGTGCACGCAAAACTCTCTCTCTCTCTCTCTCTCTCTCTCTCTCTCTCTCTCTCTCTCTCTCTCTCTCTCTCTCTCTCAAGCTTCCATTTCTTCCCTCCTCTTTCCCTCCTCCTTCCCTTTCCTCCTCCCTCGATAATACAATCCACTTTCACTGGTAAACTCCTCACTCGAAAACTTATGTATCTGAATCTTCTTCCTCCTCCTCCTCCTCCTCCTCAGGCGGCAAAAGGAGGAGGGAAACTTTACCGCAATTTCACTACAATCGAAGCATCGGAAATCCTGTACGGCTCGAGTCTCGCTCGGGTCGCGGCGAGAGAGAGAGAGAGAGAGAGAGAGAGAGAGAGAGAGATTCATTGCCCTTCGCCGTCCTTTAAACAACTCTAGCATTAATTTCACCACATATAAAAGGAGAACTAAGGGGAAACTATAAAAAGTGAATAATCATAATGGAAGAGAAATTAAAACTACGGAAAAAATATAATTGTAACTTTTTTCTACGAGTTCGTTACTTCATACAAAATTCTGCAGCATTTATTTTTATTTATTTATTTTTTTTACTTATTCATCCATTTATTTGACCCTCAGCAGATCTTCCCAGTTCCTGAAGTATAAACTGCGAGAACAATGCAACCTTTACGAGTGGTTAGCTTCCACACAAGTTGCACGTCATTGCCTCCACACGTCCCTCGCCGCTATGCAGGTCTGGCCAGGGATGCATTAATGGCCGCGGGGGATGGCTGGAGGGCGGGGAAGAGGGGGGAAGTGGATAGCGCTCCCTCGGTGTTCCACAGAGTGATGTTATGGTTGGGTTAATGATCCCCAGGGTTTATTAATTGAACGCCTCCCCCTCACCCTCACTTCCCTTAATGGGCCTTCCTCTTCCATCGGGGTTATTAATTTCGCTAACTAAACTCTAACCTAACAAGGGTGAAGCTACAGGGATATCAATACAACCAAAAAATAGTTACGGTTTTGTATTACGCCCTTTCCGACGCGGCGGTGAGCGAGCTATTGTGAAGAAAAGCACACACACCCGTCCTCTTCTCGTCCACACCTCGTCAAACATTTATCAGCACTCACTGACGTCACGCTCCAGCACCTCAGCACTGGCAGTCCCCGTCACCCCTGGCAGTCCCCGTCACCCCCCTCACTCACTGCCGGTGCGGCAAGGCAAACACTCGCTTCTCTGTTGGACTCGCGGCACAACGGAAACTGACAACATAAACACTCGTCACTCGCGTCACCTTCGTCACCCTCCACAAACACACGCGGTCTTGCCACAAACACGCAACTCAAATAATCCACAAAGTGTTCCCCTACAAACGTCTCCAAACAACCTGAGAAGTTACTTACCTTGTTCCTTCCAAGTTTTACATCACAGCGGACAGTCGGCGAGGCGGTCACCACGACACAACCGCCCTGCCAATACCCTCCCCCCCAACAGGACACCAGACACACCACGTCCCTTCCTGGGGTATGCACACACACACACACGCCGTACACACACACACACACGGCGAGGGAATATTCTGTGGCACACACACACACACACACACACACACACACAGACACGGCGAGGGAATATTCTGTGGCGAGGTAAAATTAATTAAAATGCCAATGAATGGGGGAATTTAAAAGTTAAATGCAATGGATGACATTTGGCATCTATTTTCGACAGGAATATTCACACACACACACACACACACACACTGACCAACTCACTCACACTCAAACTAACTAATGGAACAAGCTAACAGCAATACCGTGAGAGCTTCGTGACGGCCCAGCGGCAGGTACACTAGGCCAGGTACTGTACATATATAACCCCTTCCTTGCCCTCCCGCCATCCATCTTCCCGCCCTCACACTCCGCACAAACAATCCCGCCACGCACTAACTCTCTCACACCTCGGCCTCGTAAATTCACCTCACCCACACCTCACTGATCGTAAATGAGGACAGGGCGTGAAGTGACCTGCCTTACAACACCACGGTTAATCCATCACTGCGCGACACACCCAGCCACTGGTAAAAAAGGCGCAATAACCACACGATCCAGGTAGTGTTAACTCAAATTTTGTGTTGATTGATGCTCCCATTGATGAACAAACATTATCGTCTTATGCTTGATGTCTATAAGTAACCAAGTACTCCAGACTCTCTACCGCACCTCTACCAAGACCGTAACACCTCAACCGGCACGAGCCTGTTTAAACCGGCCCCTGAGCACACTAAGAACACAATAACACCTATTACTCCTCCCTATTACTCCACTAACACATACTCACCGTCAAAAACAAGATGAAGAGAACGCAGACACGCGCAGGCACACGTAAAAAGACACAGAAAAAATAAAAACACTTGTAATCTGACGGTCGGTTCCCTGTGTTACCAGCAAGCCGGCAGGTTCCTCAATGAGAAGGCACAGTGAGCGGCCTTGACCTCATTGGCTGCTGGCTGCCGGACTGATGACGTCACAGATTGATGGTTAGCACATCTGGTTAGCGCCACAGAACTACATCATTTACAGTGAGGTTAGTTGTTTTACATAGTTAGGTAAATAAGGCGTAAATAAAAGTGGGGAAGTAATAACATAAAGTGAAATAAAGGAAGCGAGTGAAATAAGACAGTGAAATAAGATAGTGAAATAAGGGAGTGAAATAAGAGTAAGTTAGCATGAAAGTAAAGGCACCACTGCTTAGATGAGTAAATATAAGTATAGATGAATAACAGGACTGGTAGAAATAAAAACTTTTCTACCTGATGAGTGAATGTAACAGTGAATACATGAACAAAAGACACTAAACAATAAGGGAAACGATACTTGTTAATGAAAAAGTGAACGAATTAAAGCCCCCAATAACTAGGAGACCCAAAGTTGAGTAAGCCGATGAGTGAATGAGTAAATTAACTGAAACCTATAGACACCTGAATGAGTGAATAAAATAAATAAATAGGTAAGAAAACTACGTAGGATCCTGTGAACTCTTACTCTGCGCTTCGGGGGACTGAACGAAACGAGACTGAAGCGAGCAAACCAGCGAGTGAACCAGTGAACCAGCGAACGCGTAATTACCTGTAAGTACCTGAGTGAACAGATAAATGTGATGATAAATACGTAATAGAACATCGTAAAAAGAGAATATTTATTTCGCTTTTATTTGCACTCATTTATTCTTCCTCATCCTTTTCTTTTCCTTTACAATTCGCTCCTTTCCACATTTGACCCTGAACTTTTCCTCCTCCTCCTCCTCCTCCTCCTCCTCCTCCTCCTCCAAAGTATATCCTCATCTGTATCTTTACAGTGAAGATGCCATTTGAAACCATCATTAGAGCAAGTACTTTGAAGTGGTTGAGAGAGAGAGAGAGAGAGAGAGAGAGAGAGAGAGAGAGAGAGAGAGAGAGAGAGAGAGAGAGAGAGAGAGAGAGTATACATAACAGGAGGCAACGATCTCAATAAGCGACAAGTTGCTTTTGAATCTCCTGTCACGTCGTTAGCGAGTTAAACCTGCTTTTTCCTTCCTCCTTGTGTGTGTGTGTGTGTGTGTGTGTGTGTTCAATTACTAGTCTTATAGTGCCTGTAAAGGAGAGAGAGAGAGAGAGAGAGAGAGAGAGAGAGAGAGAGGATGGGGCTCACCTAGGGCAGGAATTCACCTGGGGAAGGTAACGAGCCCCTCTGAGACCGTCTATTATTACGAGACAGGTAACGGCGACCCATTCACCTGATTGGCGGAGAAAAGGCACGTGTACAGAACATGACATGATAATCACTGTCTCCTCGCCTCTCCTCCTCCTCCTCCTCCTC